>NC_134357.1:570725054-570953424 GCF_048569485.1 Anomaloglossus baeobatrachus | reverse complement strand
GGATGGTGGTCGGTCTGTGCTGGGGTCGGGGGGGGGATGGGGGCCGGTCCTCTGCTGGGGATGGTGGTCGGTCTGTGCTGGGTCGGGGGGGGGGGGATGGGGGCCGGTCTTCTGCTGGGGATGGTGGTCGGTCTGTGCTGGGCTCGGGGGGGGATGGGGGCCGGTCCTCTGCTGGGGATGGTGGTCGGTCTGTGCTGGGGTCAGGGGGGGGGATGGGGGCCGGTCCTCTGCTGGGGATGGTGGTCGGTCTGTGCTGGGGTCGGGGGGGATGGGGGCCGGTCTTCTGCTGGGATGGTGGTCGGTCTGTGCTGGGGTCGGGGGGGGGGGATGGGGGCCGGTCCTCTGCTGGGGATGGGGGGTCGGTCCTGTGCTGGGGGCAGGGGGCATCGGTTCTCTGCTGTGGTGGTCTGTGGGGGGGGTGCGGCATCTGTGGTGGTGGGGCGGCGCTGTTGGGGGGCCAGCGCTGCAGGGGAGGGAAGGGGATTGGTGCTGGGGACCATCTGTGGTGGGGGATCAGCACTGTTGGGGATGGGGGGGTCATTGCTACTGTGGGCCATCTGTGGTGGGGGCCAGTGCTGCTAGGGGCCATCTGTCATGGGGGTCAGTTCTTCTGGGTATGAAGGGATGGGTCAGTACTGCTGAGGGTGAGGGGAGGTTAGTGGGGGGCAGTGCTGTTGGGGGGGCCATCTGCGGTGAGGGTCAATGGGGGGGAGGATCAGTGCTGCTGGGGGTCATCTGTGGTGGGGGCTAGGGCTGCTGGGGGGGCAGTGCTGCTGGTGACTTCTGTGATTTGGATGTGGGGTGTGTATGATACTGAGGGGTCTGCCTGTGCTTGGATAGTGGGGGTGGTGTAATATTAGGAGGGTGGGCTGTCCTGGGCATCGCATAGAGGTGCCAAATGTGTTTTTTGTTTTGTTTGGCTTCAGTTATATTAATCTAGAAGTTTTGTTTTATATATTTATTATTTACTGTCACATTAACAAGGTTTTTTTTATTTTTTGTTTCTAGGCTATACAATGGTGCAAGTGCCTAATGCTACATGCGCACGCTGCATCTTTTTGTGTTCACAAACTGCAGCCAAAACTGCACCTTGTCAGAGAGCCTGGAAATGTGACAAACCATGCTTGTAATTGTAGGTGCGTTTTTGCTGCGTTTTTGTAACAAATGTTGATAAAAAAGCAGGAAGAATGAACATGCAGCATCTTTTTTGTCACAAACTTTTGACAAATAGAACGCTGAAAAACTGCAATGTGCACAGCAAATCTGACTTCTCATAGACTTAGCTGGGAAGTCAAATGTCAAAGTTCTGACAACAAAACTGCAGCCGAAAACGCAGCAAAAAGACAGTGTGCGCATGTAGCCTTAGAATTGTGACTTTCTGAAGATGTTTACTGTACAGTATCTTTAGTTTCCCTATGATCTATTAACAGGGGTGGGGAACCTGCGGCCCGCGACAACTTTTTCTACGGCCCCCGGGCTGATTCCCGGGGACTGCAGTGCTGGGGCGGCAGCTGCATCTTACTGGCTGCTGGCCCTTTAAAACCACACACAGCGCGTTCAATGGTGAACGCTGCATTTCCTATACCTGAAAGACTACGTCCCCACGCTGGCACTGCCTACGTGAGGACGTACTTTGTAGGTGGGGTCAGCGTGAGGAGCGCTAAAATCAAAAGGGAGAGGATTGACTGCCAATCATCCCCCAGGTCTTACTCTTTGCCCAGCGGCGGCGGCTCCCTGTGCGCGGCGGCGGCTCCCTGTGCGCGGCGGCGGCTCCCTGTGCCCGGCTTTTGCGGCGGCGGCTCCCTGTGCCCGGCTTTTGCGGCGGCGGCTCCCTGTGCCCGGCGTTTGCGGCGGCGGCTCCCTGTGCCCGGCGTTTGCGGCGGCGGCTCCCTGTGCCCGGCGTTTGCGGCGGCGGCTCCCTGTGCCCGGCGTTTGCGGCGGCGGCTCCCTGTGCCCGGCGTTTGCGGCGGCGGCTCCCTGTGCCCGGCGTTTGCGGCGGCGGCTCCCTGTGCCCGGCGTTTGCGGCGGCGGCTCCCTGTGCCCGGCGTTTGCGGCGGCGGCTCCCTGTGCCCGGCGTTTGCGGCGGCGGCTCCCTGTGCCCGGCGTTTGCGGCGGCGGCTCCCTGTGCCCGGCGGTTTGCGGCGGCGGCTCCCTGTGCCCGGCGTTTGCGGCGGCGCCCTGTGCCCGGCGTTTGCGGCGGCGGCTCCTGTGCCCGGCGGTGGCTGCTCCTCTCTGTGCCCAGCAGCTCCCTGTGCCCCGCGTGGCTGCTCGCCTGGCCGCGGTGGCTCTCCTCTCTGTGCCCCGCGGTGGCTGCTCCTCTCTGTGCCCCGCGGTGGCTGCCCCTCTCTGTGCCCCGCGGTGGCTGCCCCTCTCTGTGCCCCGCGGTGGCTGCCCCTCCCTGTGCCCCGCGGTGGCTGCCCCTCCCTGTGCCCCGCGGTGGCTGCCCCTCCCTGTGCCCCGCGGTGGCTGCCCCTCCCTGTGCCCCGCGGTGGCTGCCCCTCTCTGTGCCCCGCGGTGGCTGCCCCTCTCTGTGCCCCGCGGCGGCTGCCCCTCTCTGTGCCCCGCGGCGGCTGCCCTCTCTGTGCCCCGCGGCGGCTGCTCCTCTCTGTGCCCCGCGGCGGCTGCTCCTCTCTGTGCCCGCGGCGGCTGCTCCTCTCTGTGCCCCGCGGCGGCTGCTCCTCTCTGTGCCCCGCGGCGGCTGCTCCTCTCTGTGCCCCGCGGCGGCTGCTCCTCTCTGTGCCCCCCGCGGCGGCTGCTCCTCTCTGTGCCCGCGGCGGCTCCCTGTGCCCGGCGGCGGCTGCTCCTCTCTGTGCCCGGCGGCGGCTCCCTGTGCCCCGCGGTGGCTGCTCCTCTCTGTGCCCGGCGGCGGCTCCCTGTGCCCGGCGGTGGCTGCTCCTCTCTGTGCCCGGCGGCTGCTCCTCTCTATGCCCGGCGGCAGAGCTCTCTGTGCCCGCAGCCACCTCTAGCGCTCAGTGATCCCAGCCTCCCCCAGTTCTCTACCTCCAAGCTCATCCGAGTCTGCCTGTGCCCCTAGCGTTCTGTACCTCCAGTGATCTGTGCCCCCCTAGTCTCCCCAGTGATCTGTGCCCCCCCAGTCTCCCAGTGATCTGTGCCCCCCAATGTTCTGTGCCTCCCCCCAGTCTCCCCAGTGATCTGTGCCCCCCCAGTCTCCCAGTGATCTGTGCCCCCCCAGTCTCCCCAGTGATCTGTGCCCCCCCAGTCTCCCCAGTGATCTGTGCCCCCCCAAGTCTCCCCAGTGATCTGTGCCCCCCCAAGTCTCCCCAGTGATCTGTGCCCCCCCCAGTCTCCCCAGTGATCTGTGCCCCCCCCAGTCTCCCCAGTGATCTGTGCCCCCCCCAGTCTCCCCAGTGATCTGTGCCCCCCCCAGTCTCCCCAGTGATCTGTGCCCCCCCCAGTCTCCCCAGTGATCTGTGCCCCCCCCCAGTCTCCCCAGTGATCTGTGCCACCCCCCAGTCTCCCCAGTGATCTGTGCCCCCCCCAGACTCCCCAGTGATCTGTGCCCCCCCAGTCTCCCCAGTGATCTGTGCCCCCCCAGTCTCCCCAGTGATCTGTGCCCCCCCAGTCTCCCCAGTGATCTGTGCCCCCCCAGTCTCCCAGTGATCTGTGCCCCCCCCAGTCTCCCCAGTGATCTGTGCCCCCCCCCAGTCTCCCCAGTGATCTGTGCCCCCCCCCAGTCTCCCCAGTGATCTGTGCCCCCCCCCAGTCTCCCCAGTGATCTGTGCCCCCCCCCCAGTCTCCCCAGTGATCTGTGCCCCCCCCCAGTCTCCCCAGTGATCTGTGCCCCCCCCCCAGTCTCCCCAGTGATCTGTGCCCCCCCCCAGTCTCCCCAGTGATCTGTGCCCCCCCCCCAGTCTCCCCAGTGATCTGTGCCCCCCCCAGTCTCCCCAGTGATCTGTGCCCCCCCCAGTCTCCCCAGTGATCTGTGCCCCCCCCCAGTCTCCCCAGTGATCTGTGCCCCCCCCAGTCTCCCCAGTGATCTGTGCCCCCCCCAGTCTCCCCAGTGATCTGTGCCCCCCCCAGTCTCCCAGTGATCTGTGCCCCCCCCCAGTCTCCCCAGTGATCTGTGCCCCCCCCCAGTCTCCCCAGTGATCTGTGCCCCCCCCCAGTCTCCCCAGTGATCTGTGCCCCCCCCCAGTCTCCCCAGTGATCTGTGCCCCCCCCCAGTCTCCCCAGTGATCTGTGCCCCCCCCCCAGTCTCCCAGTGATCTGTGCCCCCCCCCAGTCTCCCCAGTGATCTGTTCCCCCCCCCCAGTCTCCCCCAGTGTTCTGTGCCCCCTCCAGTCTCCCCCAGTGTTCTGTGCCCCTCCAGTCTCCCCCAGTGTTCTGTGCCCCCTCCAGTCTCCCCCAGTGTTCTGTGCCCCCTCCAGTCTCCCCCAGTGTTCTGTGCCCCCTCCAGTCTCCCCCAGTGTTCTGTGCCCCCTCCAGTCTCCCCCAGTGTTCTGTGCCCCCTCCAGTCTCCCCCAGTGTTCTGTGCCCCCTCCAGTCTCCCCCAGTGTTCTGTGCCCCCTCCAGTCTCCCCCAGTGTTCTGTGCCCCCTCCAGTCTCCCCCAGTGTTCTGTGCCCCCTCCAGTCTCCCCCAGTGTTCTGTGCCCCCTCCAGTCTCCCCAGTGTTCTGTGCCCCTCCAGTCTCCCCCAGTGTTCTGTGCCCCCTCCAGTCTCCCCCAGTGTTCTGTGCCCCCTCCAGTCTCCCCAGTGTTCTGTGCCCCCTCCAGTCTCCCCCAGTGTTCTGTGCCCCCTCCAGTCTCCCCCAGTGTTCTGTGCCCCCTCCAGTCTCCCCCAGTGTTCTGTGCCCCCTCCAGTCTCCCCAGTGTTCTGTGCCCCCTCCAGTCTCCCCCAGTGTTCTGTGCCCCCTCCAGTCTCCCCCAGTGTTCTGTGCCCCCTCCAGTCTCCCCCAGTGTTCTGTGCCCCCTCCAGTCTCCCCCAGTGTTCTGTGCCCCCTCCAGTCTCCCCCAGTGTTCTGTGCCCCCTCCAGTCTCCCCCAGTGTTCTGTGCCCCGCTGCTTCCCTAGTGATGTATATTGCTCCCAGCCCTCCCCAGCAATGTTTGTGCTCCCCATCAATGATGTATGTATCCCCCAGTGATGTCTATGCCCCCAGCCTCCCGAGTGATCTATATTCCTCCCAACCCTCCCCTGTGATGTATATACAGCAGTCCCAGCCAACTCAAACCTGGAAAAGCAGTTGTGAAAAGCAAAAAGATCAATATCGTCTAATATTACAGCTGCACCAAAGAGTACAAGCTCCAGCCGCCACAGTGAGTTAATTGACCAAATATATTAGGGTAATTTTTAAGTTGATAATTTTGTGCGGCCCCCGAAGGTTGGTAGAAATTTCCAAATGGCCCCCGGCAGAAAAAAGGTTCCCCACCCCTGATCTATAACTTAGGCTGCTTTCAAACTACGTTTTTTTTAACATGCGTCATGAACGTTTTTAACGCAAAACTGATCCAGTGCAAATGCGTTTTCATTTCAATGCATTTGCAATGGACTCGCGTCAACATGTGTTTGCGTGCGTTATAGTGAGGATCCAGCAACTTGCACTTTTTTAACTTTTCTGCATCCAAATACTGGTTTTTTTTTTTTGTTTTTCCCCCCCACTGGATTCCGACTATACTGCACGCAAACGCGTGTGAACACTGGCATGCTGATAGAGGATCCTGCTTGCTCTACTGAGCATGTCCAGAAACCAGCCTGGCGTGATAAGCCTGGCGTGATAAGCCTCTCTCTCCTCCCTCTCTCTCTCCTCCCTCTCTCTCTCTCTCCTCCCTCTCTCTCTCCTCCCTCTCTCTCTCCTCCCTCTCTCTCTCCTCCCTCCCTCTCTCTCTCCTCCCTCTCTCTCTCTCTCCTCCCTCTCTCTCCTCCCTCTCTCTCTCTCTCCTCCCTCTCTCTCTCTCTCTCTCTCCTCCCTCTCTCTCTCTCTCTCTCCTCCCTCTCTCTCTCTCTCTCCTCCCTCTCTCTCTCTCTCTCCTCCCTCTCTCTCTCTCTCTCCTCCCTCTCTCTCTCTCTCCTCCCTCTCTCTCTCTCTCTCCTCCCTCTCTCTCTCTCTCTCCTCCCTCTCTCTCTCTCTCTCCTCCCTCTCTCTCTCTCTCTCCTCCCTCTCTCTCTCTCTCTCCTCCCTCTCTCTCTCTCTCTCCTCCCTCTCTCTCTCTCTCTCCTCCCTCTCTCTCTCTCTCTCCTCCCTCTCTCTCTCTCTCTCCTCCCTCTCTCTCTCTCTCTCCTCCCTCTCTCTCTCTCTCCTCCCTCTCTCTCTCTCTCTCCTCCCTCTCTCTCTCTCTCTCCTCCCTCTCTCTCTCTCTCTCCTCCCTCTCTCTCTCTCTCTCCTCCCTCTCTCTCTCTCCTCCCTCTCTCTCCTCCCTCTCTCTCTCTCTCCTCCCTCTCTCTCTCTCTCTCCTCCCTCTCTCTCCTCCCTCTCTCTCTCTCCCCTCCCTCTCTCTCTCTCTCCTCCCTCTCTCTCTCTCTCTCTCCTCCCTCTCTCTCTCTCTCCTCCCTCTCTCTCTCTCTTCCCTCTCTCTCTCTCTCTCTCTTCCCTCTCTCTCTCTCTCTCTCTCTTCCCTCTCTCTCTCTCTCTCTCTCTCTCTTCCCTCTCTCTCTCTCTCTCTCCTCCCTCTCTCTCTCTCTCTCCTCCCTCTCTCTCTCTCTCTCCTCCCTCTCTCTCTCTCTCCTCCCTCTCTCTCTCTCTCTTCCCTCTCTCTCTCTCTCTCTTCCCTCTCTCTCTCTCTCTCTCTCTCTTCCCTCTCTCTCTCTCTCTCTCTTCCCTCTCTCTCTCTCTCTCTCTTCCCTCTCTCTCTCTCTCTCTCTTCCCTCTCTCTCTCTCTCTCTCTTCCCTCTCTCTCTCTCTCTCTCTTCCCTCTCTCTCTCTCTCTCTCTTCCCTCTCTCTCTCTCTTCCCTCTCTCTCTCGTATTTTTCATCGTCTACCCCCTGGGGCCAGGCCCTACTTGCAGCTGCCATTATCATCAGCCACAGTGAGACTGTGCAGCGGCGGCTCCCTCTCTAAGGCTGCAACCCGCAAGTGGCGTCACGACAAACTATATTATTTTTAATCCCTGTAAATACCTCCTTTTTTAATAGCGACCCCACCCCAGGGTCACGGAACCGGGTCCCAGCTGCTACTACTACTCCTGTGATACTTCCCCAGTTAAACCAGGCCCAGGATCGTGTACCCCATAACCCTAGGGCGTGGCAGACCGATGAGGATGAGATGTAGGGTGGTGCAGCACTGTGGGGAGTAGGGGAAGGTGAGACAGATGGGGTAGGAGATGTAGGGTGCTGCAGATCTGTGGAGAGGATGGGTAGGTGATGGACAGATGGGGAGGGGATGTAGGGTGGTGCAGATCTGTGGAGAGGACATGTAGGTGATGGACAGATGGGGAGGGGATGTAGGTGGTGCAGATCTGTGGATTGCTTTGTGGTTGAGAGAGAACTTTAGATTGTACTCTGTAGCAGATGGGCAACAGCTGGCACAGGGTAGAGGCATCGGTTAGCGTTTTGAGTGAGCTAGGATGCTGGCTGCTGCATTCAAAAGAGATTTCAGAGGATTTTTGGGAGTTAAATTCAATTTTGGGTTATAAGTTGCTTCATAATACAACTTTTTTCCTTTCTTGCTACCCTGCAGTCACCAGAAACCCAAAATTACACAATTAATTAAATGCACTTCTAATCATTTTAATTTTTTTTTTTTTTCAGGTTTTGACACAGATCTGCTGCAGAATTGATGATTGAATTGTCATACTCCTCGCTTTGTGTGGATGACGCATCCTACATGGGGGGGCTGTACATATTTTTATCCATTCAGTTGCCTTTATCCTGAGTTTGTTGCTCTACTGCTTTGTAATGAATGAATTTTGGAGGGGGGGGGGGGTTATAAAGTTTCACTCTTCATGAAAAAAGTTTTTTAAAAAGAGGTTCTGTTTGTGTCATTAATATCTGAAGTTGAAGTAAATTTTAAATGCATCAGAAATAAGAACATAAAACAGTAAAGTCTAAATTTTACAATGTAAAAAAAATGTATTTTTGTACAAAAGTTTAATTTGTGACAAACTATAATAAAGTTGTATTTGTACAATATTTAGTCCTGTTATTTGTATTTAAATCTGTTCATTTTATTTAAATATTTCTGTGAAAATGTTTATGCCAAATTTATTTTTCAAAGTATAATTACTAAATTTCGATGAGTGATGGAAATGTTTTTGGTTTTTTTTTTCCCTTTTAGCACCTCTTCAGTATGTAGTTATAAAATTGGTCAGTTTCCATATTGAAGTTTACATTTTAATTACATGCATATGCAGGAAAAGTTTATGATGCGTCTGTGTAAAGCATAAAGTCCTTATAAGAATATGACATGGACAAGAAAAATACTTTTGTAACAATGATGTTCACTTGCAAAAGCTGCATGGAGGAAAATATCCTTAAGGCCGGTGTCACGTTTGCGATTGCCTCGCGTGTATCTCGAACGAGTCTCGCGGTGCATCACCCTTCATGGGCTCGCACTTTCCTCACAGGAGTGTCTGAGCTGCATAGAGATACATGCAACCGATCCGCTCCTGTGAGGAGAGTGTGAGTCTGTGACGGGTGATGCACCACGAGATACACGCAAGGCAATCGCAAGTGTGACACCGACCTAAGGACTGTTTCACACGTCAGTGAAAAACAGACGTTTTTCACCGACGTGTAAAATAATGCACATGTCCCTCCGTGTGCTGTGATTCACGGCACACATGGGTTGTTCATGTGAAATCCGCCATGCGTGCTTTGTTATACATGATTGCACATGGACATAAACTCACCTCTCCTGTTCCTGCTGTCTGTGGTGCTGGAGAGTCCTGCGATGCAGCATCCGGCCGCTTTCTCACCTCTACAGCCACTTTCAAAGCATATTAAAAATGTTGTTCTTTAAATTTTTTTTTAAAAGCAGATTAATTATATAGTACATTTTAAAATCTTCATGGTCAAAATTGTTGGTACCCCTCATTTAAAGTAAAACCCACAATGGTCACAGAAATAACTTGAACCTAACCAAAAATAATAATCTATGACAATGAGCAAATGACAGTCAGACATTACTACTTTTCTGCTTCCACAGAATTATTTTAAAAAATGAAACTCTTGATACATGCCTGGACAGAAATGCTGATCCCGTAACTTAATATTTTGTTGCACAACCTTTCGAGGCATCAAACCATTCCTGTAACTGTTAATGAGACTTCTGCGCCTCTCGACAGGTATTTTGGCCGCTCCTCAAGAGACCTCATGACAACCACCAGGTCACCAGCCTATGTAAATCCTCTCGGACTATGGCAAGAGCATGTATTGAGAGGCTTGTCATTGAAAAACTCAGATATAATAATTTTCAAATCAGAAGCATTGCTATTAGGGATGATCGAATACCTCAAATATTCGGCTTTGCAAATATTTTCCGAATACCTCGCCACTATTCGATGCGCAATGTAAGTCTATGGGAAGCCCGAATAGTTGTTGTTCGAGTTTCCCATATACTTAAATTGTGCATCGAATATTCGCAAATGGTCGAATAGGGGCGAGGTATTTGGAAAATATTTGCAAAGCCGAATAATCGAAGTGTTCGATGATCCCTAATTGCTATACATTATGTCAGCAATGAGTGTAATAAGTTAAAGTCCCACTTAGTTAAAAAAAAGTGAAATCTTTTTATAAATAGTCACTAAATAGGTACATTTATGTAAATAAAATAAAGTAGATATATTTGTTCAGCAAACATCAGGATCAAGCCGACTATAAAACTGGAAAAATATTTAACCCCTTCAGCATTAAAAGGTATCCTAGAAATTTAATTGTCCTGCAAAAATAAAGCTGCCAAACAACTATCATGAGAAAAATACTAAATATACAGCTCATAGAATAATAAAAATAATTATTTTGTTAATTAGTATATTTTATTGTGCAAAATCACCAAAAACAATACAAATCCGGTATCCCTTTAATCCTGAGAATAAAGCCATCTTCTCACTTGTAACACACGTGGAACGGTGTGGTAAATGTTAACAATAAAAATGTAAACTAGTGCTTCAGAAAACAGCACTTAGATGACTCTTTTAATAGACATTAAAGAAAAATGAAAGCTCTCAAAATAGTTTGATGCAAAAAGGTTGTTTTTTTTTTGTTTAAGAAAAGGGGTTCTCACCCAAATCTAAAGACACACAATATAATTCTGAAACTGGTGTAATTGCAACGTCTAATACTGTATACCGCACAGGGAACTGTGTAAAAACTAAATAAAGAAATTATTGACCTACTGTGGATTTGTTCATTGTTCCTCCCGAAGATTGCAAAAGGGCTCGGCACACATTTATCCTGAACTCAGAGCTGAGCTCTTAAGCAGGAGAGTCCGTGAAAATCTCTGAAACACGGGCTTCAGACAGAACCCCTGACTGAAAATTCACTATAATGAGGCAGATGGAGACTGAGCCGCCCCCACGTCAGCAGCCGGGCTGCTCGGATCCGCAGTGGCACGAGGGCGTCCAGACCTGGGGATCGCGCGGCTGCTCGAATAAAGGGGTATTTACAGGGGATGGTGTATTTAAAGTTCGTGACGCCACCCATGGAGTGTGGTAAGGTGGAGTACCACCACTGCAGCTGGGAGTACTCGGCGATGGATGGAGTGGGCAGCCAGGTGTTTAAACCCTCCACAGGTAGGGGGAATGCCCGGGACTCTGATGGTGGCGGGACGTGTCGTTGGGGAGGTAGGGGTCACTTGCGTACTCACTCAGGCCATAAAGCTGACACCGACAACTTAGTAAACCAAAGTTCTGGACGCCGCTGAGGGGGTGCACGTTTGGGTCCTGTTTCTGCTGGTGTTGCCTGATGATCTGTGACCTTTCCCTTGGCACCTTGTTCTCTTCTAGTTGGCCCCTATAGCTTGAAACTAATCGGGTCCAGCTCCCCAGTGTGGCTAACCTGAGGGAGCTTGCTCTCAGGGTTCACGCTTGGGAATTCCTGGACCGTTTTAGTGGAAAGTCCTATCCCCCTCGTTGCGCTAGTACCCCAATTTTGGAGCGGGTGGAGAGCGGATCTTGAAGGCTCCGTTCTCGTCAGGTGAATTGTCAGGTTGCCTGAAGTTACTCCCTGAGCTAGGGTCCACGTACCCCGTTGTGCCCTGGTCCCAGGCCAGTAATGGTAAAAGACCGCCGACTGTCCTCCACGACAATACTGTGCCCCTTGTCATGCTGTCCACTGGTGGGTGTGGTGCAGAGTGTTCCTAGGATTTTGATTAGCTGGTTTTGGCAACACCATTGGTTAGGGACCCATAACCAAGGAGGAGGTGGATATTGCACAGAAGGGCAGATTGCACAATACCCTGTGACGACCTGATTGGCCAGGGCGTCACATTCCCCCTTGGTTAAATGTAGCTCGTTCCCGAGCTACAGTACATCAGAGGTTTATTTATTTTTTTTAAACTGAAGTAGAAAAAAAACTTTTATTTACACAATACATCCCTTTATTAGGGAGGCTGGTTACTTAAACGTTACGGGAAACTTTGTGAGTTAATCTCTCCAACAGTGGAACGCTACCGGTTTCAGTAGTAGAGGAAGCTCAACCTGCCCCGTTGCAGCCTCTTCCTGCAACAGTCCAGTCCCAATGTCCCGAATACCATTAACTCGCCAACCAAACAACCTGACCCCCTGCAAACCTATTGTGGGTCCGTGACCAGGTTAAGGTCACGGGGCATTGTAATAGACGACTCTGGTGGGCACAGGAGGAGCAACTATTTACAAAAACACAAGTTCGTGTTGGTCACAACCAGTCCTGTGACCGTGGTCCATTTTTACTATATATAATTAACGAAGTCCATGTACCGGTTGTACACATTATAGTCAATCTTCTCGCAAATCAGGTAACTTTCACTCTTTTTTTCATTTAGACCCTGTTGATTAGACACACTCATTTTCTAAAAATCTCTACATGAAAAATAAAAAACTTAGTAAAATAACAAAACACCGATACCTAGCAATTTCTGTTACAACATTAAACATTACTGGTACCTCTAGCATTCTTCACAATACCTCCGTGGGGGCTGACCAAAGTTAGCACGGGTTGACCTCCTCAACTCTAGACCCTCATCCCCCCCGGTGGCACAACAATACTCCTCTACAGGTTCCTCGCCCTCAGTGTTGGGTGTAGCTGGCAGGACCCTACGTGTGCGTGGCAAGGGTACAGGCGCTACTCTAGGTGCTGGAGTGGGTGCAGTGTCAGTAAGCCTTTCCTGTTCTAGTTCTTCCACGGGTTGTGGGAATGTTAACACAGGGACTACTACTGCTCCATTCTGCATAGGCCAATCTTCCGGAAAGTCACCTAGGATGGTACGGATCATCCTCTTCTTTCCTTCCACCACTTGAGGCTGAGGTTCATCTGCCACCCTTAAGGAATCTGGGCACTTCTTCAGATGGTCTTGGGATACCGTAGATGTTGTCCTTCCTTGATCCTTGCTGATTAGGCAGGTCTTCTGGTTATCAAAGTTGGATGGCTCTACCACATATGGCTCCTTTTCCCACTGATCATCTAGTTTGTGCAGCTTTCTGTTCCTTTTTAATACAATCTCGCCACGGGCGAAGGTGGTTGCTTTTGCTTGCTTGTTAAAGTTTCTTTCTTGCCGTTCCCGGGTTTGATTCAAACTCTCGTCAACGGACTTCTGGATCTGGCGACGCAAGTCCCAATCCGCTTCGGGCACGTGGGTTTCGGGCAATTCGATCTCCAAGTCCACGGGAAGTCTTCCAGGTCTAGCTCTCATCAGATAAGCTGGGGTACTTTTGGTGGATCCCACCGGGATGTTATTATAGATGTCCACAAGGTCTGGTAGATTTTCAGGCCACTGGTTCCGCTGCTCAAGAGGAAGGGTTTTCAACAGATTGATCACTAGGTGGTTTATCTTCTCACACATCCCATTCGTCTGCGCATGATAGGGTGTGGTGCGTATCTTTTTGCACCCGTACAGACTGCAGAACTCCTGGAAGATTTCAGCCTTGAATGCAAGGCCTTGAGCCTTAAGGACTCGATCGGGGTACCCATGCGGCCTACAGAAGTGTGCCTGGAACGCGGTGCTGGCAGTCAAATCTTTAACGGGTACCACCACCAAGAACCGTGAGCAATGGTCGACTATCGTGAGTGCATACGTTTATCCACTCCTGCTGGGGGTCAATTTGACATGGTCCAGAGCCACAATCTCCAGGGGCTGCTTGTTGACAATCGGCTAAAGTGGTGCTCACTCTCAGTAGGGGGCGTCAGCGTCCGGCCTCGGCTCCTTAGCTGGCTCTGGCTTAAGGTGCACTCTTGCGGCCCCAACAGCCGTAGAGATGTCGCGTGGCGGTGGAACCGGTAGCTCTCCAGGCTCCACTTCCGCCTTGTTAAACAGAAGAACCCACTGCTCTGCAGCCGGGGTTGCAGAGTCCGAGTGCACCACCTCTGAAGACGGGCCTGGTAATGCGGCCGGGTCTGGTCTGGCCGGTCTCAGGGTGACCGCTGTCGTGACTTGGTCAAGGGACAGAACCGGGGTTGCCGCAGCTGGAGTTTCGTATATAGGAGCTGATGATTCTACTGCCGGGGTGGAAGTAGGTAGCTCGGCGTCCACCGAGGACGGGGTTGGGGGCGGTCCGGATACCACAGCTGCATTGGCCGGATTAGGGTAATCAACAGGGACTGGGTAACTGCTTACACTCTTCACGTGGGATCTCAATCGCACGGGCTCGCACCGCCATCGCCAGGCTCCTCATCTCTTCCCTCAAGTGGTCCAGTATAAACAGGAACTGCATCCGCATTCTCCTGCATAGCTGCTCCATCTCTTCTTCGATCCAAGTCGCGGTCCCAGGAACAGCACGTTCCGGTGACCAGATCTGCTCCGCCATCTTGCCTCAGCTCTGTCCAGGAACGTTATGGCAGAGTACTGGAGTCCCTGCTTCTCTTCCGCTGCTGCTACATGCCGTCACGCCCCCTTGGTTTTCACTCAGCACTCTTCTCGATCCTGTGGCCCTCTGGGAACTTCCGGTTCTGGCCTCACACTCAGGACGAAGGGCAGGGCTTCTGCTTTGCGTTCTTTCGAGGGGAAGATGGCGTTTTGGGGCGAAAAGATGGCGGAATTGGCAGGAAACTCACGGTTTTCGGTTTTCAAGGCGCATATCACCCAGGTAAGTGGGTCCTGCTCATATCCTGTTCGTGACGCCAGGAATTTTGAGGTGTGCCACCCCTGCAAAGTCCCACTGTTAAAAAAAAGACATATACTGAAGTGGATACAATTTGCCAAAGAGCACCTCAACTGGCATAAAGGGAAATGGAGAAACATCTTGTGGACTGATGAAAGTAAAATTGTTCTTTTTTGCTCGAAGGGCCACAGATAGTTTGTCAGACGACACCCAAACTCTAAAGGCCACTTTACACACAGAGATAAATCTGCGGCAGATCTGTGGTTGCAGTGAAATTGTGGACAATCAGTGCCAGGTTTGTGGCTGTGTACAAATGGAACAATATGTCCATGATTTCACTGCAACCACAGATCTGACAAAGATTTATCTCTGCGTATAAAGTGGCCTTGAGTTCAAGCCACAGGACACGCTGAAGACAGTGAAGCATGGTGGTGCAAGCATCATGATATGGGCATGTTCCTCTTACTATGATACTAGCCTATTTACCGCATACCAGGGGTCATGGACCAGTTTACATATATCACAATACTTGAAGAGGTCATGTTGCCTTACACTGAAGCGCAAATGCCCTTGAAATGGGTGTTTCAACAAGACAACAACCCTAACCAAAATTTTGTTTCCAGTCCAACAAAATGGAGGTTATGGAGCAGCAAGTCCAATACCCGGACCTTAGGGTACTGTACATTCACACGACCGTCCCGTTTTTGCAGTCTGCAAACAACGGTCCTGTGTTTCAACGGATGCATCCATTGGAAAATCCATGTGACAAGCGCATTCCTTCCGTTCAATTCCATATACGGTCTGTGTGCCTTTTTTTTTTGCGGACCACAAAAACACGGAAGGGTTACATACAGTCTAAAACGAGAAAGATAGATGAGAAAAACACAATGTCCCACTCCACTGCATTTTGTAATCTTGCACCCTTTAGTGCCTTTGATGTGGCACTAAAGGGTGTTTAGCCTGGTACTTGGCCAAAAAAATAAATAATTAAAAAAAAAAATTATGGGGTCCCCCCCAAATTCGATCAACAGCCAAGGTAAAGAGGACAGCTGTGGTCTGGTATTCTCAGACTAAGGAGGTCCACGATTATTGGACACACCCCAGTCTAAAAATAGTAGGCCGCAGCTGCCTCAGAAGTGGCGAGCCAATCCTGTTGCTTTGCATCAGCTTATCCTGTTGCCCTGGTGCAGTGGCAAATCTGGTAATATATGGGGTTGATACCAGCTGTGTAAGGTCTGCTGGCATCATGCACAGATTTAAGTTATGTCATGGCATCTATCAGATACCCGACATCATTAAACCAGTCAGTAATGAAAAAAATAAAGGACAAACAAATTTTTTATTGAAAAAACAATCCCCAACACATTCCCTCTTTCACCAATTTATTGAAAGAAAAAACAAATCCGGGTCAGGTGTAATCCAATAAGAGTCTCCTACGACGATCCATACTCACTGTCACAGTCAGTGAAGAACAGAATGTTCACAATTGACTGGGAGAGCAGTGTATTGACCTGAGCTAACATCATTAGGTCAGGCCAGGTCACGGCAGGGCATGGCAAGCGCCAACGTTGTGAGGTTAGCTCAGTTAATTAGCTGCAGTGATGAACTGCGCTGAACTTCTGATGTTAGAGCTCGTAACTGAGTTCAATGACCGCAGCGTTGGCATGCAAAGTATGGCGAGCAGCCTGTGATCCCACCGGTACTCACAGCCTCGGGCCGCTCATGAGACTTGAGGTGATATGGCTGCGAGCATGGAACTCAGTGATGAGCACTGACGTCACAAGTTCAACGGACTTCATCAGTACAGGTAATGAACTTTGCTAACCTTGAGACGGCAGTGCTTATCATCCCTCAACTGCTTGCATATTGCTGTGAGCCGCTGCGGGGCTGGCGGGGGAGTGTGAGACAAACTGCAGGGGCACCGATAGACGGAAGCCACACAGAAGTATTTCCGTGTATCTTACGGGGATTTTGCAGACCCATTGACTTGTGTTGGGTCACGGTCCGCATTTGTGGAACAGAATTGGACATATTCCATAGTAATGGAACGGACATACGGACACCGATGTGTATTTTTATCGAACTGATGGCACACAGAAGTGCTTCTATATGGCATTCGATCCTACACAAAACACATTGAAAAGAGAGTCTTGTCAGTAGGTCCGCAAAAAAAGGAACTGAGCAGGACAAACGGAATGGTCGTCTGAATGAGCCCATGATCCAATAGAACACTTGTGGGGTGACATAAAAAATGGTGTTTCTGAGGCAAAGCAAACAAATGGAGATAAATTGTGGGATGTAGTCAAAGCATTCTGCGCTGGAAAAAGAGTTGACAGGTGGGGTTGCACCCGTGGGGTTGGGTGCTTACTCGTCACCAGGCCACGGTTCTTCTCCTGGGACGCCGCGGTGGCCTCGCCCGGCGGTGTCAATAAAGCTTTGGGAAGGGGATTATGGGAGTAGTAGTTTGTGAAGCCACCTGTGGTGTGAGGACAGTTATTAGCCACCGCTGCGGGATTGCTTCTCTCTTCTGCGGTGGATGACTACGCAGCTCAGATGGTACAGCTCTCCACAGGCAGAGCTATGCCCCAGGGAGGATGATGGCGGTAGTAGTCTCTGTCGATGCAGGAGCGCGATACTGGAAGTTCCAGCAGAAAATGGATGACACGGATAAAGCAGTTCAAGGTCTTTTCTCTCTAGTAGCACACCGCTTTTGGAGAACCGGGCTACGCTGTAATGGGCTTCAGCCGATTCCGGATACTTCGGAGGACGAGGCCGGTGTTTCCTTCTGTGCGTCACCTTTAGATGTTTTCCCTCCACCCCAGCTCCTGGTCCGTGGAGCGGATCACAGGTTCCATCCGCACTCCCCGCATACCCTGGAATTCCCCTTCTTTCCTAAGAACCCAGGTTGAGCCTCCAGCTCCAGACCACGGGCCCCTGTCTGTTCGTGTCTTTGCTTCTTGGCTTGTCTGCTTCTGAGTGTGACCTTACACGGACAGTGTCTGGTGCTGACTGCCTAATGTGAGTTGGATGGCTCCTTGCTTCCACTGTGGTTGCCTCGACTCCCAGGTCCCAGAACTAGTGGGCATGAGGTCCCATACCTCGCTATGGCCACCCCAGCACCTACCCTAGTCCGGTCCCAGTGGCAGTAGTCCCGTGTATATGTGTTGGTTGAATGTGATGGTGGTTGTTACTGGCGACGAACTTCTCCGTATCCATGATGAATACTAAGAAAAGAGAAAAAGTCCAGCTCACCAACCGTCCTGCTGATAGTATCCAATTCCTGCGCACGAAATATGGCTAGACAGCCGTACAATGTAGAAAAAAGCAGCAAATTTCCAGCGCCAGGAGAAGCTTAATTAAAAGTCCACTTTATTATGAAAAATAAAATAAAAAACAGCAGGTACAGCATATGTCGGATGGGTTACAGAACAACGCGTTTCGACGCTCAGGTATTAATCATGTTCTGAACATGATTAAGACCTGAGCGTCGAAACGCGTTGTTCTGTAACCCATCCGACATATGCTGTACCTGCTGTTTTTTATTTTATTTTTCATAATAAAGTGGACTTTTAATTAAGCTTCTCCTGGCGCTGGAAATTTGCTGCTTTTTTCTACATGATGAATACTGGACCTTAAGTGAAGTGCAGTACACTGTGGTGCCTGAAGCCGCAGGGGTGCCACATCAGAATTTGGTGACTATGCAACATAGATGTGAAGCAGTTCTAAAAAAAATGGTTATGTAGCTAAATATTACGTTAATGATTCACAGGAATGCTAAATCCTATATAAAAAGATAGATTTTGAGAATGTAAAGACAAATACAGACACTGTGTAAAAACATTAAAATTAATACATCTAGTTATCAAACACTTTATAATGGGACATATTATGTATGATGACAG
The DNA here is from genome assembly GCF_048569485.1 of Anomaloglossus baeobatrachus. Lineage (NCBI taxonomy): Eukaryota > Metazoa > Chordata > Amphibia > Anura > Aromobatidae > Anomaloglossus > Anomaloglossus baeobatrachus. The sequence goes on along the minus strand of NC_134357.1, from coordinate 570,935,337 downwards.
TCCTGTCTATATTGGAGGGCATAGCTTATTGATAACAGTACTTAAATTAATATTTAGGTGTCTGTATTGAATATAGATAGTTGCTGACATAGTCATATATATATATATATATATATATATATATATATATATATATATATAGGCTCTTTGGAGGCTGCTAGTGCCCTATATGGTTTGGACAGCTGCATATATAACATGACACATAGGAGGAGGGGGGGTCACCCTTGCACATGTCGAAGCTGAGCCAGAATCCATCCAACCCATCCAAGATGAAATAACACATGTTGTCAGGCCTACAGTATCTAAGGCTTGCCTAACCATTCAGGAACCAAGGAAAGATGAATGAAGATTTCTATTGATTTTGTAAGAATTGGACTATTATTGAACTCTTTATGTAAGCTAAGAAAGAATACTATTTTTTTTCCTTTCTGTAACTGAACTGTAATTTTATTTTTTGGCAAACCTTTTACTAAATATAAAATACATCTTTATTTTTACATTTTTTGAAGTTCGTCTTTCATGCGCCTTATCACGTATTTGAAGAAAAATATATTTAAGGGATATATTTTAACACACTGGTATTTTTTTTTAACAGCCAATGTTCATTTTTTAAAAAATTTTCTGTAAAGTAGTTAAACAATCTATACATTTCTTGGCATGTTTTGATTTAGAAAACAGTGTGCAACATTCCCAATGCATGGAAATAAAAACTATTATAACAATTTTGGCCTTAACTCATGTTTTTAAACACATTATTATTTTGAGCACAACTGTACCTGGAAGGAGCACATACATTCTAGTGTATTCAGTAGTGAATTAGCTGGAATGTACAGGCTGCAGTCAGGACCTGGAAGGAGCCTATATATCTGAAATCCTCAGTAATATACACCTGGAAGAAGCCCGTACATTCTAGTGTCTTCAGTAGTGAAACAGCTAGAATGTACAGGCTGCAGTCAGGCCCAGGAAGGAGTCCATATATCTTAAATCATCAGTAATTAGACTGTGAACCCTCGCAGGCAGGGTGCTCTCTCCTCCTGTACCAGTCTGTGTCTTGTAATGTTCATGATTATTGTACTTGTTTTTTATGTACACCCTTTCCACTTTTAAATCGCCATGGAATAAATGGCGCTATAATAATAAATAATATTAATATACACCTGGAAGGAGCCTGTACATTCTAGTTTCTTCAGTAATGAGTGTGTTACAATGTACGGGCTGCAGTCAGGACCTGGAAGGAGCCCATATATCTGAAATCCTCAGTAATTAGACTGTGAGCCCTCGCAGGCAGGGTCCTCTCTCCTCCTGTACCTGTATGTGTCTGATATTGTTCATGATTATTGTACTTGGTTTTTATGTATACCTCTTTCACATGTAAATCGCCATGGAATAAATGGCGCTATAATAGTAACTAATAATAAAATAATATACACTTGGAAGGAGCCTGCACATTCTAGTGTCTTCAGTAGTGAGTCAGCTAGAATGTACAGGCTGCAGTCAGGCCCTGGAAGGAGCCCGTATATCTGAAATCCTCAGTAATTAGACTGTGAGCCCTCGCAGGCAGGGTGCTCTCTCCTCCTGTACCAATCTGTGTCTTGTAATGTTCATGATTTTTGTACTTGTTTTTTATGTACTCCCTTTCCACTTTTAAATCGCCATGGAATAAATGGCGCTATAATAATAAATATACACCTGGAAGCAGCCTGTACATTATAGTTTCTTCAGTAATGAGTGTATTACAATGTACGGGCTGCAGTCATTTCCTGGAAGGAGCCTGTATATCTGAAATCCTCAATAATATATGTGGCGCCCCTGACCTGGTCAGGCACCACTGAGTACTGCACCCATGCTGGGGACAGTACAACACAGGTAATCCAGAAGGCTGACTGGGGTGTGGAACACAGGCGCATAGTGATCAGGTCTCACACATGTACCTATGAGAGGACCCCTGGGGAACCCAGGAGGGGGAAAAGCCTTCACCTTCACTGGAATAGTGGAGGGGGCCAAAAGCCTCCATCTCCTCTCAAGGGGTGTGGTAAGAGAATCTGGTTGCTAGGTGGCGTAGGCAGGCACAAAAGGGAAAAGAGAAGGAGGAGTAAAGAGTCCGGAGTCTGCAGCAGAGTGTGGAGGAGTGAGGAGCAGGAAAGTGAGGCTCTGACAGGAGCAGCAGTGAAGGTCCCAGATGTGAGCCGGTTCAGAGCAGAGTCCAGGGAGCTCCGAGGAGAGCTGACCCCTTCCCCTGGGCTGCTGGAGTCTGACAGCGTCCGCGCAGTGGCTACCGACGGGGGAGAACGGTCAACTAGGAGTGCTACCCGAAACCCATCTCAGCTAGAGAGAAGAGCACGGGGTGGGAAGTAAGGAGACTGCTGGAGAGTACCAGGCCCAAACGGGCGGCAGATCCCGAAGCGGAGATAGATCCAGCTTTCTTTTGCTAAACCTGCCGGTGTGGGGCTCTCAAAGCCCACGCCACAACACCACAAAAGCCGCAGCCACGTAGCCACAGTTAGGGCCCATAGGTCACAGGAGGCAAGCAGCTGGAGTGGCCTGGCCCAGGCGACAAGCACACGGCAAACGAAGGGGAGAGAGGCTTCAGCATCTTCCCTGGGTGACCCCCATAGGGACTCAAAGTCGGGGTTACCCCAAACCACCAAGGGCTAAGGAAGGCGAGTTAGTAGTCACCCTCACAAGTCAGCCTGAAGGACACCTGGTTCCCACTTGGTTCATCCCAGCTACGCCCGGGTTACTCACCCTATCAACTGTGAGTAAAAACCCTGAAAGACATCCTGCCTGTGTTGAGTTATTCTGCGCCTTGTGGTACTACGCACCTACACAGGGCCCTGGGGCTTGCCTCACTCTCAGGAGGCTATTCCAACTAACTGCACTCACCATCAGCCCCAGGCGTCCCTCAACCTGCAGTGGCGGTCCCCACTGACCGCAATACTGAGAGTGGCGTCACGACAAGAAGAAGATCTCCTACCTGTGACAAGATCCAGCTACGTGGAGTCCCTGAAGGTAATGCACCGACACAACACCTGTGGGGTTTCACATCTGGCGTCACGAACAGGATAAGGACTAGACCTGTCCAGACAGGTGACCATGTGCCTGGGCGGTCCGCTTGAAAAATTGGAAGCGCCGCCATATTGCCACCATGAAAAGCGCGCTGAAAAACAACAGCAGCCCGCGCTGGGAGAAGTTACCGCCCACGAAGAGGTGTGGCTACCCAGAGATCCCCTGCAGAGTTCTGACCTCGCTTGTGAAGAGAGCGGAAGCGTCCAGAGACGTCGGGACAGAAAGGGAGCCAGAAGCCTGCTGCTGGGAGAGGAGCTGCTGAAAGAGGCAGAGCGGAAACTGAACAGCTTGCTACTAGAGGCAACGACGAGTCCGCTGCTGGGAAATCGTGCAGAAGACGGCGCAGAAGAAATGGCGTCTGACCGCAGAAACCCAGAACCGGGCTCCGCTGCCTGGTGGTATCGGGAGCTGGCCCAGTTCTGCGACCGACTGGAGACCCGGGTCGTGGAGCAGATCAGAGAAGAACGCATGGAACTTCTGGAGATGGCTGCCGCGGTTCAGGCCTATGAGAGGGGAACCGCACGACGAGTGCCAGACCGGACGGCGACGACTCAGACCCCGATGCTGCCACCGATGGGTGAGTCCAGTGTTACCCCTGCCGGCCCGGATGCCCCGACCCCTGCTGCCACGCCCGCGGTCCCTGAAGAGGCGCCCGGCGCGGCGACGCTGAGCCAGGCCACAGCCACGCCAGGTGCGGCCCGCCAAGCCCAGGCCGCCGCAGCGATGCCCTGCTCGGCCCGTCAAGCCCCGGCCGCCGCAGCGATGCCCTGCTCGGCCCGTCAAGCCCCGGCCGCCGCAGCGATGCCCTGCTCGGCCCGCCAAGCCCCGGCCGCCGCAGCGATGCCCTGCTCGGCCCGCCAAGCCCCGGCCGCCGCAGCGATGCCCTGCTCGGCCCACCAAGACCCGGTCCCTGCAGCGACGCCCAGCCCAGCCTGCACAGATCCCATCGCAGCTGCGACGCCGATCCAGGCCGCCGCCATACAGGGCGCGGCCCGCCAAGACCAGGCCGCCGCCATACAGGGCGCGGCCCGCCAAGACCAGGCCGCCGCCATACAGGGCGCGGCCCGCCAAGACCAGGCCGCCGCCATACAGGGCGCGGCCCGCCAAGACCAGGCCGCCGCCATACAGGGCGCGGCCCGCCAAGACCAGGCCGCCGCCATACAGGGCGCGGCCCGCCAAGAGATTGCATCACCACTTACCCCGGCCTGCAAGGCCAGAGCAGACACCGCTCCCCAGTCCAAAGAGGTCCCTGCTGGAAAGCCCACGCTGGGGGAGGACCCCGCATACTGGCAGCTGAAGGCTGACATGGAGGTCAAGTTTCCACAATGGTTGGTGGACCAGTACATGCTCCCTCCGCACACCCCCAAGAGGATTCCGGCAACCCCTGCAGCAACCACGCCAAAGAGTCCCCCGCCTGGGCCTGTTGAAGGAAGTTCATCCCCAGCACCGCCACCAAAGGAGTGCCAAGAAGAACTAAGGGGGAGAGGAGGCCAGGAAACTGAGGAGCTGACTCAGGAGCCATCAGCAGTGGATCCATGCCCAGAGCCAGAAATGTTGCCCTATTCTCGCTGGGACGAGGAAGACCTGACACCTTCTGCTGAGGAAGATCTGCCCCAAAGCCTCACCTGGGAGCTTGTAAGCTGCACTTCGCAGAATCCAGCCCGCAAGACACAGCGCCGCAGTAGAACCCAGTCTTTCCCTGCACCGCCATCCCCAGAGCAGAGAGAAGTCACGGCCAGAGACCTACAAGAAAAACGGTTCCTGAGAAGAGCCAAAGCACAGGTCAGAGGACCCCTTTGTAGAGGAATTGTGGAAGACTTCAGCCTAAAGTCAGGATACGGGTTCATTGTTGCACCTGGTATCAAAGAAGGTATCTTCGTCAATAGAAGAGATGTGAGAGCTCATCTGCCCAGAGGACACCCTGGCAGAAACTTAAAAATGGGAGACTCCGTACAGTTTACCCTGCATCAAGGCGAAAGAGGCTGGTACGCGCTAGATGTAGTACCATGTCCCAAAGAAGAAAGGAAAGACAGTAATAAAGAAAGAAAAGACCAAAGACCTAATGATGAGACCACTACAGATGAGGAAAAAGGTCAAGAAACCAACAGGTGCCGCAGCCCTACAGGCCCAAGCCCTGGTGAAGAGGAGTCTGCATAAGTTCAAGTAAAGTACAGCAAGTTTTGACCAGTTGGAAAGTTTGTTTTGCAACGTTTTAAAAGTTCAAGTATGTGCCCACATAAACTTGTGTGAGAAAACCATAAACCTTAAGGCTATGAACTGGCTATAGCCACAAACTCTCGCAGTGTAAATAGTTACACCAGAGGGCACCACCACCACCAGAGTCAGCCTGTTTAGGGGCTTGGCTCGTCTGCAACCAGGGAGCCCGTCCGTATATAGGGCCTTGGCTTACCTGCAACCAGAGAGCATGCCTGTTTATGGGGCCTGGCTCTCCACCACAAAGAGGGTACCTGGTCAGCACCAACTGTGGAGGCCGCCTCTACATCCTGCCAGAAGAGGCTGAAGGCGCGGCTCCACCGGGCCAGGTATACCCTGAAGACCACCAGACCATGAAAGCCGCCTCTACATCCTGCCAGAAGTGGCTGAAGGCGCGGCCAACGTGAAAGGGTTTTGGGTGGGTTAACGGACTTGTGGGTGGAGGGTGGTGATGTATGGTACCTGGTGCTTTTAAAAATGTTTTACCATGTTTTAATGTTTTATGCATTTTAAAATGTTGTCTTGCAGCCCGAGGACGTGCTGGTGATAACTAAGGGGGAATGTGGCGCCCCTGACCTGGTCAGGCACCACTGAGTACTGCACCCATGCTGGGGACAGTACAACACAGGTAATCCAGAAGGCTGACTGGGGTGTGGAACACAGGCGCATAGTGATCAGGTCTCACACATGTACCTATGAGAGGACCCCTGGGGAACCCAGGAGGGGGAAAAGCCTTCACCTTCACTGGAATAGTGGAGGGGGCCAAAAGCCTCCATCTCCTCTCAAGGGGTGTGGTAAGAGAATCTGGTTGCTAGGTGGCGTAGGCAGGCACAAAAGGGAAAAGAGAAGGAGGAGTAAAGAGTCCGGAGTCTGCAGCAGAGTGTGGAGGAGTGAGGAGCAGGAAAGTGAGGCTCTGACAGGAGCAGCAGTGAAGGTCCCAGATGTGAGCCGGTTCAGAGCAGAGTCCAGGGAGCTCCGAGGAGAGCTGACCCCTTCCCCTGGGCTGCTGGAGTCTGACAGCGTCCGCGCAGTGGCTACCGACGGGGGAGAACGGTCAACTAGGAGTGCTACCCGAAACCCATCTCAGCTAGAGAGAAGAGCACGGGGTGGGAAGTAAGGAGACTGCTGGAGAGTACCAGGCCCAAACGGGCGGCAGATCCCGAAGCGGAGATAGATCCAGCTTTCTTTTGCTAAACCTGCCGGTGTGGGGCTCTCAAAGCCCACGCCACAACACCACAAAAGCCGCAGCCACGTAGCCACAGTTAGGGCCCATAGGTCACAGGAGGCAAGCAGCTGGAGTGGCCTGGCCCAGGCGACAAGCACACGGCAAACGAAGGGGAGAGAGGCTTCAGCATCTTCCCTGGGTGACCCCCATAGGGACTCAAAGTCGGGGTTACCCCAAACCACCAAGGGCTAAGGAAGGCGAGTTAGTAGTCACCCTCACAAGTCAGCCTGAAGGACACCTGGTTCCCACTTGGTTCATCCCAGCTACGCCCGGGTTACTCACCCTATCAACTGTGAGTAAAAACCCTGAAAGACATCCTGCCTGTGTTGAGTTATTCTGCGCCTTGTGGTACTACGCACCTACACAGGGCCCTGGGGCTTGCCTCACTCTCAGGAGGCTATTCCAACTAACTGCACTCACCATCAGCCCCAGGCGTCCCTCAACCTGCAGTGGCGGTCCCCACTGACCGCAATACTGAGAGTGGCGTCACGACAAGAAGAAGATCTCCTACCTGTGACAAGATCCAGCTACGTGGAGTCCCTGAAGGTAATGCACCGACACAACACCTGTGGGGCTTCACATATACACCTGGAAGGAGCCCGTACATTCTAGTGTCTTCAGTAGTGAAACAGCTAGAATGTGCAGGCTGCAGTCAGGCACAGGAAGGAGTCCGTATATTCTAGCTTCTTCAGTAGTGAGTCAGCTAGAATGTACGGGCTGCAGTCAGGCCCTGGAAGGAGCCCGTATATCTGAAATCCTCAGTAATTAGACTGTGAGCCCTCGCAGGCAGGGTGCTCTCTCCTCCTGTACCAGTCTGTGTCTTGTAATGTTCATGATTATTGTACTTGTTTTTATGTCTACCCTTTCCACTTGTAAATCACCATTGAATAAATGGCGCTATAATAATAAATAATAATAATATACACCTGGAAGGAGCCTGTACATTCTAGTTTCTTCAGTAAAGAGTGTATTATAATGTACGGGCTGCAGTAAGGTCCAGGAAGGAGCCTGTATATCTGAAATCCTCAGTAATATACACCTGGAAGGAGCCTGTACTTTCTAGTGTCTTCAGTAGTGTAACAATGGTGTGAACAGGGTGCAAGACTCAAAAATATACAACTAAACAATAGGATAAAGAGTTGCACACCAGTCACAATGTATAGGGGAATAATGAAAAGCATAACTGCTATATGAATACTAGACTGAAAAATACAATGGACTATCTGAAATAAGTGAAAAACATGAAAATGGTATCTGCATAACTGCTATGAAAAATAGAAATGAGAGATATTTAGCCATTGTATTGATCAATGCAAAGGAGCCCCAAAACCAAACGCCAAGGTAATCTCTATTTTTGGGGTCCCTAACCTATGTGTAACCTCACCTGCAGTTAAAAAACTTGCTCTGTATGGGAAGCAAGGGACCAAGCTATATATGTGTGAAATAAGAGACATGGCTATGGGTGGGGCAGGGTTCTCAGACAAAAAGTGCATACTAACTAAAGAATGTATGTCTGGAACACCAATGGTGTGAACAGGGTGCAAGACTCAAAAATATACAACTAAACAATAGGATAAAGAGTTGCACACCAGTCACAATGTATAGGGGAATAATGAAAAGCATAACTGCTATATGAATACTAGACTGAAAAATACAATGGACTATCTGAAATAAGTGAAAAACATGAAAATGGTATCTGCATAACTGCTATGAAAAATAGAAATGAGAGATATTTAGCCATTGTATTGATCAATGCAAAGGAGCCCCAAAACCAAACGCCAAGGTAATCTCTATTTTTGGGGTCCCTAACCTATGTGTAACCTCACCTGCAGTTAAAAAACTTGCTCTGTATGGGAAGCAAGGGACCAAGCTATATATGTGTGAAATAAGAGACATGGCTATGGGTGGGGCAGGGTTCTCAGACAAAAAGTGCATACTAACTAAAGAATGTATGTCTGGAACACCAATGGTGTGAACAGGGTGCAAGACTCAAAAATATACAACTAAACAATAGGATAAAGAGTTGCACACCAGTCACAATGTATAGGGGAATAATGAAAAGCATAACTGCTATATGAATACTAGACTGAAAAATACAATGGACTATCTGAAATAAGTGAAAAACATGAAAATGGTATCTGCATAACTGCTATGAAAAATAGAAATGAGAGATATTTAGCCATTGTATTGATCAATGCAAAGGAGCCCCAAAACCAAACGCCAAGGTAATCTCTATTTTTGGGGTCCCTAACCTATGTGTAACCTCACCTGCAGTTAAAAAACTTGCTCTGTATGGGAAGCAAGGGACCAAGCTATATATGTGTGAAATAAGAGACATGGCTATGGGTGGGGCAGGGTTCTCAGACAAAAAGTGCATACTAACTAAAGAATGTATGTCTGGAACACCAATGGTGTGAACAGGGTGCAAGACTCAAAAATATACAACTAAACAATAGGATAAAGAGTTGCACACCAGTCACAATGTATAGGGGAATAATGAAAAGCATAACTGCTATATGAATACTAGACTGAAAAATACAATGGACTATCTGAAATAAGTGAAAAACATGAAAATGGTATCTGCATAACTGCTATGAAAAATAGAAATGAGAGATATTTAGCCATTGTATTGATCAATGCAAAGGAGCCCCAAAACCAAACGCCAAGGTAATCTCTATTTTTGGGGTCCCTAACCTATGTGTAACCTCACCTGCAGTTAAAAAACTTGCTCTGTATGGGAAGCAAGGGACCAAGCTATATATGTGTGAAATAAGAGACATGGCTATGGGTGAGGCAGGGTTCTCAGACAAAAAGTGCATACTAACTAAAGAATGTATGTCTGGAACACCAATGGTGTGAACAGGGTGCAAGACTCAAAAATATACAACTAAACAATAGGATAAAGAGTTGCACACCAGTCACAATGTATAGGGGAATAATGAAAAGCATAACTGCTATATGAATACTAGACTGAAAAATACAATGGACTATCTGAAATAAGTGAAAAACATGAAAATGGTATCTGCATAACTGCTATGAAAAATAGAAATGAGAGATATTTAGCCATTGTATTGATCAATGCAAAGGAGCCCCAAAACCAAACGCCAAGGTAATCTCTATTTTTGGGGTCCCTAACCTATGTGTAACCTCACCTGCAGTTAAAAAACTTGCTCTGTATGGGAAGCAAGGGACCAAGCTATATATGTGTGAAATAAGAGACATGGCTATGGGTGGGGCAGGGTTCTCAGACAAAAAGTGCATACTAACTAAAGAATGTATGTCTGGAACACCAATGGTGTGAACAGGGTGCAAGACTCAAAAATATACAACTAAACAATAGGATAAAGAGTTGCACACCAGTCACAATGTATAGGGGAATAATGAAAAGCATAACTGCTATATGAATACTAGACTGAAAAATACAATGGACTATCTGAAATAAGTGAAAAACATGAAAATGGTATCTGCATAACTGCTATGAAAAATAGAAATGAGAGATATTTAGCCATTGTATTGATCAATGCAAAGGAGCCCCAAAACCAAACGCCAAGGTAATCTCTATTTTTGGGGTCCCTAACCTATGTGTAACCTCACCTGCAGTTAAAAAACTTGCTCTGTATGGGAAGCAAGGGACCAAGCTATATATGTGTGAAATAAGAGACATGGCTATGGGTGGGGCAGGGTTCTCAGACAAAAAGTGCATACTAACTAAAGAATGTATGTCTGGAACACCAATGGTGTGAACAGGGTGCAAGACTCAAAAATATACAACTAAACAATAGGATAAAGAGTTGCACACCAGTCACAATGTATAGGGGAATAATGAAAAGCATAACTGCTATATGAATACTAGACTGAAAAATACAATGGACTATCTGAAATAAGTGAAAAACATGAAAATGGTATCTGCATAACTGCTATGAAAAATAGAAATGAGAGATATTTAGCCATTGTATTGATCAATGCAAAGGAGCCCCAAAACCAAACGCCAAGGTAATCTCTATTTTTGGGGTCCCTAACCTATGTGTAACCTCACCTGCAGTTAAAAAACTTGCTCTGTATGGGAAGCAAGGGACCAAGCTATATATGTGTGAAATAAGAGACATGGCTATGGGTGGGGCAGGGTTCTCAGACAAAAAGTGCATACTAACTAAAGAATGTATGTCTGGAACACCAATGGTGTGAACAGGGTGCAAGACTCAAAAATATACAACTAAACAATAGGATAAAGAGTTGCACACCAGTCACAATGTATAGGGGAATAATGAAAAGCATAACTGCTATATGAATACTAGACTGAAAAATACAATGGACTATCTGAAATAAGTGAAAAACATGAAAATGGTATCTGCATAACTGCTATGAAAAATAGAAATGAGAGATATTTAGCCATTGTATTGATCAATGCAAAGGAGCCCCAAAACCAAACGCCAAGGTAATCTCTATTTTTGGGGTCCCTAACCTATGTGTAACCTCACCTGCAGTTAAAAAACTTGCTCTGTATGGGAAGCAAGGGACCAAGCTATATATGTGTGAAATAAGAGACATGGCTATGGGTGGGGCAGGGTTCTCAGACAAAAAGTGCATACTAACTAAAGAATGTATGTCTGGAACACCAATGGTGTGAACAGGGTGCAAGACTCAAAAATATACAACTAAACAATAGGATAAAGAGTTGCACACCAGTCACAATGTATAGGGGAATAATGAAAAGCATAACTGCTATATGAATACTAGACTGAAAAATACAATGGACTATCTGAAATAAGTGAAAAACATGAAAATGGTATCTGCATAACTGCTATGAAAAATAGAAATGAGAGATATTTAGCCATTGTATTGATCAATGCAAAGGAGCCCCAAAACCAAACGCCAAGGTAATCTCTATTTTTGGGGTCCCTAACCTATGTGTAACCTCACCTGCAGTTAAAAAACTTGCTCTGTATGGGAAGCAAGGGACCAAGCTATATATGTGTGAAATAAGAGACATGGCTATGGGTGGGGCAGGGTTCTCAGACAAAAAGTGCATACTAACTAAAGAATGTATGTCTGGAACACCAATGGTGTGAACAGGGTGCAAGACTCAAAAATATACAACTAAACAATAGGATAAAGAGTTGCACACCAGTCACAATGTATAGGGGAATAATGAAAAGCATAACTGCTATATGAATACTAGACTGAAAAATACAATGGACTATCTGAAATAAGTGAAAAACATGAAAATGGTATCTGCATAACTGCTATGAAAAATAGAAATGAGAGATATTTAGCCATTGTATTGATCAATGCAAAGGAGCCCCAAAACCAAACGCCAAGGTAATCTCTATTTTTGGGGTCCCTAACCTATGTGTAACCTCACCTGCAGTTAAAAAACTTGCTCTGTATGGGAAGCAAGGGACCAAGCTATATATGTGTGAAATAAGAGACATGGCTATGGGTGGGGCAGGGTTCTCAGACAAAAAGTGCATACTAACTAAAGAATGTATGTCTGGAACACCAATGGTGTGAACAGGGTGCAAGACTCAAAAATATACAACTAAACAATAGGATAAAGAGTTGCACACCAGTCACAATGTATAGGGGAATAATGAAAAGCATAACTGCTATATGAATACTAGACTGAAAAATACAATGGACTATCTGAAATAAGTGAAAAACATGAAAATGGTATCTGCATAACTGCTATGAAAAATAGAAATGAGAGATATTTAGCCATTGTATTGATCAATGCAAAGGAGCCCCAAAACCAAACGCCAAGGTAATCTCTATTTTTGGGGTCCCTAACCTATGTGTAACCTCACCTGCAGTTAAAAAACTTGCTCTGTATGGGAAGCAAGGGACCAAGCTATATATGTGTGAAATAAGAGACATGGCTATGGGTGGGGCAGGGTTCTCAGACAAAAAGTGCATACTAACTAAAGAATGTATGTCTGGAACACCAATGGTGTGAACAGGGTGCAAGACTCAAAAATATACAACTAAACAATAGGATAAAGAGTTGCACACCAGTCACAATGTATAGGGGAATAATGAAAAGCATAACTGCTATATGAATACTAGACTGAAAAATACAATGGACTATCTGAAATAAGTGAAAAACATGAAAATGGTATCTGCATAACTGCTATGAAAAATAGAAATGAGAGATATTTAGCCATTGTATTGATCAATGCAAAGGAGCCCCAAAACCAAACGCCAAGGTAATCTCTATTTTTGGGGTCCCTAACCTATGTGTAACCTCACCTGCAGTTAAAAAACTTGCTCTGTATGGGAAGCAAGGGACCAAGCTATATATGTGTGAAATAAGAGACATGGCTATGGGTGGGGCAGGGTTCTCAGACAAAAAGTGCATACTAACTAAAGAATGTATGTCTGGAACACCAATGGTGTGAACAGGGTGCAAGACTCAAAAATATACAACTAAACAATAGGATAAAGAGTTGCACACCAGTCACAATGTATAGGGGAATAATGAAAAGCATAACTGCTATATGAATACTAGACTGAAAAATACAATGGACTATCTGAAATAAGTGAAAAACATGAAAATGGTATCTGCATAACTGCTATGAAAAATAGAAATGAGAGATATTTAGCCATTGTATTGATCAATGCAAAGGAGCCCCAAAACCAAACGCCAAGGTAATCTCTATTTTTGGGGTCCCTAACCTATGTGTTACACAGAGGAGAAAAAGTGGAGAAAAAGTGGAGAAAAAGTGGAGAATAAGAGGAGAATAAGAGGAGAAAAAGTGGAGAATAAGTGGAGAAAAAAATGGAGAAAAAGTGGAGAAAAAGTGGAGAAAAAGTGGAGCATAAGAGGAGAAAAAGTGGAGAAAAAGTGGAGAAAAAGTGGAGCATAAGAGGAGAAAAAGTGGAGAAAAAAGTGGAGAAAAAGTGGAGAAAAAGTGGAGCATAAGAGGAGAAAAAGTGGAGAAAAAGTGGAGAAAAAGTGGAGCATAAGAGGAGAAAAAGTGGAGAAAAAGTGGAGAAAAAGTGGAGCATAAGAGGAGAAAAAGTGGAGAAAAAGTGGAGAAAAAAGTGGAGAAAAAGTGGAGAAAAAGTGGAGAAAAAGTGGAGATTAAGAGGAGAAAAAGTGGAGAAAAAGTGGAGAAAAAGTGGAGCATAAGAGGAGAAAAAGTGGAGAAAAAAGTGGAGAAAACGTGGAGAAAACGTGGAGAAAAAGTGGAGAAAAAGTGGAGAAAAAGTGGAGCATAAGAGGAGAAAAAGTGGAGAAAAAGTGGAGAAAAAAGTGGAGAAAAAGTGGAGAAAAAGTGGAGAAAAAGTGGAGAAAAAGTGGAGCATAAGAGGAGAAAAAGTGGAGAAAAAGTGGAGAAAAAGTGGAGAAAAAGTGGAGCATAAGAGGAGAAAAAGTGGAGAAAAAGTGGAGAAAAAAGTGGAGAAAAAGTGGAGAAAAAGTGGAGAAAAAGTGGAGAAAAAGTGGAGATTAAGAGGAGAAAAAGTGGAGAAAAAGTGGAGCATAAGAGGAGAAAAAGTGGAGAAAAAAGTGGAGAAAATGTGGAGAAAACGTGGAGAAAAAGTGGAGAAAAAGTGGAGAAAAAGTGGAGAAAAAGTGGAGAAAAAGTGGAGCATAGGAGGAGAAAAAGTGGAGAAAAAAGTGGAGAAAACGTGGAGAAAAAGTGGAGAAAAAGTGGAGAAAAAGTGGAGCATAAGAGGAGAAAAAGTGGAGATTAAGAGGAGAAAAAGTGGAGAAAAAGTGGAGAAAAAGTGGAGAAAAAGTGGAGAAAAAGTGGAGAAAAAGTGGAGCATAAGAGGAGAAAAAGTGGAGAAAAAAGTGGAGAAAAAGTGGAGAAAAAGTGGAGATTAAGAGGAGAAAAAGTGGAGCATAAGAGGAGAAAAAGTGGAGAAAAAAGTGGAGAAAAAGTGGAGAAAGTGGAGAAAAAAATGGAGAAAAAGTGGAGAAAAAGTGGAGAAAAAGTGGAGAATAAGAGGAGAAAAAGTGGAGAAAAAGTGGAGAAAAAGTGGAGAATAAGAGGAGAAAAAGTGGAGAATAAGTGGAGAAAAAAATGGAGAAAAAGTGGAGAAAAAGTGGAGAGAAAGTGGAGAAAAAAATGGAGAAAAAGTGGAACACCCTTTGGTACCTTTCATGTGGCACTAAGGGGTGCTTAGCTTTGTATTTAGCCAAAAAAATGAAAAAAAAATGACAATGGGTTCCCCCTAGTTTTGTAGCCAGCTAGGGTAAAGCAGACGGCTGCAGCCTGCAGACCACAGCTGGCAACCTCACCTTGGCTGGTAATCCAAAACTGAGGGCACCCCACGCTGTTATTTTAAATTAAATAAATAATTGAAAAAAAAAACACGTAGGGGTCCCCCAAAATTGGATCACCAGCCAAGGTAAAGCAGACAGCTGAGGCCTGATATTCTCAGACTAGGGAGGTCCATGGTTATTGGAATCTCCCCAGCCTAAAAATAGCAGGCCGCAGCCGCCCCAGAAGTGGCGCATCCATTAGATGCGCCAATCCTGGTGCTTCGCCCCAGCTCATCCCGCGCCCTGGTGCGGTGGCAAACGGGGTAATATTTGGGGTTAATACCAGATGTGTAATGTCACCTGGCATCAAGCCCTGGGGTTGGTGAGGTCAGGCGTCTATCAGATACCCGACATCACCAACCCAGTCAGTAATAAAAAAAAAATACACGACAAACACATTTTTATTTGAAAAAACACTCCCCAAAACATTCCCTCTTTAACCAATTTATTAGATTGAAAAACAAATCCAGGTCTGGTGTAATCCAAGGGGTTGCCATGACGATGCACACTGTCCCAGTCAATGAAGAGCAGGATGTTCCCCATTGGCTGGGAGAGCAGTGCAGTGACCTGAGCTAACATCAATGGGTCAGCCCAGGTCACTGCAGGGGGGTGACAAGTGCTGCTGTCAGTGAGGTACATTACCTGCGCTGATCTCCAGCACACTGACAGCCCCTGTCACTGAGCTCAATGACCGCCCGGCGCCTTCACACCAAGTATCGCGAGAGGTCCGTGACGTCACCGCTAGTCAGTCTCGGGTCGGAAGCGATAGGTGATGTGACAAGCGGCGGCCATGGAGGAAAGTGACAGCGCTGAGGTCGGGATGGCGGGACTTCATCACCGCAGGTAAGCCGAGCGAGCGAGCGAGCGAGCGGGCGGGCGGGCGGGCGGGCGGGCGGGGGGGGGGGGGATGTGGATGTGTGTGTGTGTGTTTGTGTATGTGTATGTATGTGTACATGCCGCGGGCAGGAGGGGGTGGAGCGAGCTGAGCGGGAAAGTGTGGGCTTCCTGCACGTAACTAAGATAAACATCGGGTTACTAACCAAAGCGCTTTGCTTGGATACCCGATGTTTATCTTGGTTACCAGCTTGTGGCAGGCTGCCAGCGATGGCTCCTGCTCACTGTAGCTGTAAAAAGCCCTGCTTTTTGCTGCTAGAACCGTTCTCGAACGTATCTAGAACTATCGAGCTTTTAGCAAAAAGCTCGAGTTCTAGTTCGATCTCGAACAGCCCCCAAAATCACTCGAGCCTAGAACTGGAGAACCACGAACCACGAACCGCGCTCAACTCTAATCCTGAGAGGTCTACACAGACAAGTACAAACTCGTAGATGCCATGTTTTGGCAACTGTATATAGTCTATTTGTACTCTTTGAAATGGGGCAAACGTCTTTGGCATGTGTCTTTGCGGGGTTTTAGTTAGCTGGCCTGGATTGTGTTGTTGACAGATGTGACAAGCTTTTATTCTCTGGGAGGCGTATTGTCTGAAGCCGGGGGCTACCCAATAAAGTTGCATCTGGTTCATGATTGAATTTGTGCTACCGTGTGTGGGGTAGTGGAGTACTTGGAAAATGGCAGGGAACCAACTGCGTGGCAGGACGGAAAGTCCGTTTAGGTGCCAAATCCCCTCCACCTTTTCCGCCCCCTTGGCCCGCCATCCGGCCTTTTCTTCCTCAGAGGCGTTTTCTTGTGTCTCAAAGAGGTTCTGCATTTCTTCCTCCGTCGTTGACACTGTTTCCGTCTCCTTCAAAGGGAGTAAGGCTGCTTGTTTTGCTGTTTGATCGGCCAAGCGATTTCCCCTTGCCTCGGGTGTTTGAGCCTTGGTGTGCGACAAAAAAACTGTGGAAAAAGAAGCGCAATAGGGTCTTACCCCAATATATACAGGGTGAGACAATGAGCAATACTACTCACCAAGCGGGGTTGTGACAGTCACAACTCCTATATCAGCATGTAACTCCAAGTCCCGGCAGCGGTCCCCATAGGACAGATAACAGAGTAATAGAGATGGGATTCAAAGCCGCGCCAAAGACCACTGGATCATGTCAGCTTAAGATTAATGTTGCTTTATTTCATGCACAGGTCAGGTCAACGCGTTTCAGAAGGCACAGCTCCCTTCCTCAGGTTAAACCAGCAAAGAACATCAAATCTGCTGTACAGAGAGCCTATACAGCATTATATACCTTAGAGATGACGTCAAGGCACACCCCCAGAGAAAAAAATCGGCGGGAATCTATACCTTTCAGGATCACAGATGACGTAGTATATTGTAATAAAACAATAATATAGGTTATTCTATCATAAGGTCTCTCTTTTATCCCAAGCAATTAAAAATAAAGAATTATATTAAAAAATTCCAAAGGAGTGATTTATTTGTGTGCTAAAATATATATATATATATATATATATATATATATATATATATATATATATATGAGCAAGGATGGTTGACCTTAGGGAGATCAACATCCACCACTGCGGAGACACCATCACGTGTTTCTCAACGCAGTGATTCTAGAGCAATGCACCCTGGGAAATATTCAAAGCAAGAAGGCCTGCGGAGACACCATCACATGTTTCTCAACGCTGGCAGGAAACTAGCCAGGTCTTTCACCGGGAAGGAACAACCACGGGAAGGGCAGTATCCAGTCAAGGAGACCACCTATACCAAACATGGTATCCATCCACAGACAGCCGTTTCGGGGTATTTGCCCCTCATCAGTGTGGAGTAGGAGTCTGGCTAGTGGGGGCAATGCCTAGTAAAAGACTACTTAAGCAAGCATTGTTGACCTTAGGGAGAGCAACATATCCACTGCGGAGACACCATCACGTGTTTCTCAACGCAGTGATTCTAGAGCATTGCCCCCTGGGAAGTATGCAAATAAGAAAGCCTTTCTTATTTGCATACTTCCCAGGGGGCAATGCTCTAGAATCACTGCGTTGAGAAACACATGATGGTGTCTCCGCAGTGGATATGTTGATCTCCCTAAGGTCAACAATGCTTGCTTAAGTCCATATAGTAATTATGTCCCTCATCCTGGCCCCTTTTATTTAATAATGTCCCCCATCCAGGCCCCCTTTATTTAATAATGTCTGGGGAAACAAGTGGAATCAGAAGGGGTTGTTAACTGCATCCTGCACAAAATATCCCCCACACACTGCTCCTCTCCAAAATAGCCCCACAAAGTGTCCCTTTCCATAATGTCCCCCCAGAACTTGCCCATTCTATAATATCTCTCCCCATACTATATCTCTGCATAAATCCTCCCCTGCTCCTCTTTATACTATGCCGCCTATCACAATCCCCTTCCAAATTGCCTCATAATGACCCTCATTACCCCACGATGTCCTCCATTGCTCCATAATGTTCCAATCAATTTGCTCCATAATGTTACCATTGCCTCAGAATGTCCCTCATTGACCATGTGCCAATTTGCCTTATAATGTCCCCATTACCCCATAATGCTTCTCATTTCCCCACAATGTCCCAATTTACTCTATAGGGCAGTGGGGGACATTATAATGTCCCAATTTGCTTCCTAATGTCCCCTATTTCCCCAAAATGTTCCAATGTACTCTATAATGTTCCACATTTCACCATAATGTCCCAATACGCTTCATAATGTCCCTCATTGCCCCATAATGTCCCTTGTAAAGTAACACCGCTTCTCCTCCACCACAGCCCCCTCATCTAAAATTATTGTACATGTCACCTATGGCTCCTCTGGAGCGCTTTCCTGTGCCTGCATGTCCTCCTCTTCATCGCTGCAGCCCCAGTGATGATGGTATGTAGGTGCGGTGCTGAGGAGCTCCTCTACCTCATTCCTGTCGATGCTCTGTTCAAATGTATGCACTCCTGAAGACGCACATATATTTGAATAGAGGCTGAGTCTCCAGGTTATTGACACTGCAGGCCTAGACTCTCGCAGTGCAGCATTAGGACCTTAGGTGAGTCAAGTGACTGTGATGTTAGTAAAGGTCATTTTGCAACTTCAGAAACTTCAGCGATATTACACAACTTGTACAATTGCTGAAGTTTATGATCGAAACGCTGGGGGCCCCTCAGAGCACGGGGGCCCTGGATCAGCTTCCCTCTCAGCCCACCAAAAAACAGAAGGTCGTGCGGCCCTGTACATTCCCGGTGACCGACTGCGAGCCACATGTGAGGTGCATGCCAGCCACATGTGGCTCGTGAGTGACGGGTTGGGGACCGCTGCCCTACGTACTAGAAATTTCATCCACATTCATAAAGGTTAAGACTTGTGTATTTTTTAAAGGTAATGTCTAAGGGAATTTTGAGGGAAACATCATGTTTTGGTGCATCAGGCAGCACCGAGATGTCTTACATCCAGGTGTAATAGGTCCATGACCACGCCAACCTCATGGGATTTGGAGCCACAGTTGGTTTCAACGACCACTCTATTCACCAATAGTCCTTTGAGTCGCTGTGGATACAGCTGATATCCACCATATTTTTGGGGATCAGCTAGTGAGGGAGTGTGACCCTCACTAGGGTCCAAGAGTCAGTCATTTGTATGTGATTTCTTGACACAGGACAAGCCTGTGGTCCCTTGCTGGGTTGACAGTCCTCACTGCAGGTGTAATATGAACAACACCAACCCATGCTGCAGTCCATCAGCTCGGAGGTCAGGGGACACTGGGTGGCTATTCTCCAACAATCTATGTCCTTAACTGAGACCTTTGGCAACCCCTCATTTGTGGCTTTAATACCTTTCGTTTGAGTTCTGACGCTCTCTTTTGAATTGCAGTATGAAGAACCTATGACCCTGGTTTTACACAAAGACATTACAACCGCCTATAACCTTTCCACTAAGTCTATCAGGTCATCAGCATTCCGGGGATCTGCCTGGGCAACCCAAGACTGCACCAGCCTCGAAAGGAAATGTATGAAATAAAACAGTCCATAGCAACCCATTCCACCAGCTGTGCTGGGGTGGAGAACTCTAACTGCAACCCATTCTTGGCTAAATTCAACATGTCAAACATGTATGAGCGGTTTGTACTGAGATAAGCCCAGTTTGTGGACTTGTTGCACGCAAACAGTCATATTCACCCCTAAGTGTGGCAATGTGTCTGTTTTTAACTTAATATATTCTGCAAGGCCAGATCATAATAGGGCTTTTGTGGTTCTCTAGTTACAGTAAATGTGGTGCTAGCACCTTTGCCCACTACTCTAGCGGCTGTTTCCCCTATTCTGCGACCTTTCAAACACCATTGAAAATGCCTCAATATTGTCACCCGGGGTAATCTGCATGGCTCTTCTTACCGTCTTCTGGATGTGTGAGTCCTCACCTGGACTTGGGGTTGGGGCCAGGAAATGTATCTGCTGTTAAAGGGTCTGCTGCTGTTACTGATGCTGCTGGATCTGTAGCAAGTTGCTCTCCTGCTGTAACTATTACTGCAGGACCAATTACTTGACCACTGCTTCCATTTCAACTGACCTATATACATTATGAAAAGTGATGGGAGAATAGTAACTATTCGTGTTGGGATAATGGTTACCGAAAACCGGGTACTATTCCAGTTTTCGGCACAGAAAAAAAATTGCTCTTTTTTTCCCCATTGACTTGCATTAGGTTAATTATTTGTGACAAATATCAGAATAGACTTTGGGATTCATTACAAATAATCTGAACACGATTAGTTACTATTCGGCCATCTCTAATTATGAGCCCTCACATACCTTCCTATATACTTTGAGCCCCACATACCTCCTATATTGTTTTTTTCCGGATTATAAGATGCACTTTTTTTCCCCCAAAACTGAGGGTAAAATTGGGGTGCGTCTTACATTCCGGATATGACTTACCGGGGAGGCGGTGGTGGAGCTGGGTCATAGGAGTCAGGGTCGGCGATACTGAAGGCTCGGAGGAGCAGTGGAGCAGCTCATGAGGGTCACAGGACGGAGTGTCTCGGCATTGATCTGACTGCGGTATCCATTGGATCACATGCGGTTGAAGCGATGGACTTTAAGAAAATGGCCGCAGAGGCAGTGCATGCACAGATTGACGCAATGGACTTCAAGAAAATGGCCACAGAGTCCTATCTGCGTATGAACTGCCTCTTTGCCATTTTCTTGAAGTCCATCTTGTTAACCATGGGCAATTCAATGGAGCCTAAAGTGAAAACAATGGCACCCGCCACCAAGACACCCAGTTCTGTGACCCTCCTGAGTCGCTCCACTGCAGTGACACCCCCGACAGATCAATGGCGCCCGCCGCCATAACACCCCCACAGATCAACGACGCCCGCCTCCACCGCGACACCCCCGAACCCGCTGTATCGCTGACCCGCAACACTCCCTTCTCTGAGCATCGCTGACCCTACATCCAGTGACCTGAACTGCTCCACCACCACCACTCCTTCTTGGTGAGCATTAGGATTAAGACACACTATGATTATAACATGGACCCTCATTTTAACATTAAAAGTAATGTTTCCTATTTTCCTCCTCTAAATTTGGGGTGGGTCTTATAAAACAAAAAATATGGTTGTGAGGAAATAGGGATATATTCTGAGCTATTAAGAGATATTCTTATAGCCGCAATCTTACAGGGTATGTCAGGCCTAAGGAAGCTTCAATCAGTATGCTAATTAACTTGAGGAAATTGTCTGTTAGCAAAGGTGTGAACAAAAGGCAATCTCCTATGATATGGAAATTAGGTGAACTGTTTAGGCCTGGGAACAATAAGGGAAAGGAAGACCCCCCTCTGTGATGCTGTAGAAGAAGCCACAGACTAATTACAGGTATCCTGTACTCCTGAGACAGACAGGCACTAGAAATAAATGTGTAATATCTCGTTAGTCGTGCTTCCTATAAATGTGTCAAGCAGAAATATGGCATCCCGGCATGCTGACGATTCCAGCACATATTTTATATAGGTGTGGGACCTCTGTAGGTATCCCAAACTTGATATTGGGCAGTGGGGTACCAGCAGACTACCCAGGTGTCCTATCATTGTGAAGGTAAAATCATAACTGTAAAAATCAGAGCATTGGCGTCCGCCTACGACATTCCCAGGCAAAGTTATGGCCAATAATTACTTTGGGATATTATTTCAGACTCAAGAGAGGGGTGGGGTAGTGCTCCCCTGTGAGGTCACTAGGTAAGAGGGGACGTGGATGGGAGCCAATTTGATAAAGGCAATGTGGCCAGGTTTTGGTTGGTCTTTGCTCAGGTGTCTTGTCGAACGGCGCCCCCCCTGTGGCCAGACGCATAAGGTAACTGCCTGATCTGCCTCTGTTTGTAACCATGACTTATTTGTAGATGTACTCTGACCTATGTATATATTCTGCAGATTCCATATTGTATATATTGTAGTTTCTAGTGTGCCCTAGGCCGATTAAAATATATAATTTAATATTGGGCTGTTCTGTTATCTCGATCCTGAATTCCACGTCTGTGTGCTCGGCTTAATGTTTATCGTAATCGATTGGTGGCAGCAAGTTTATGCCAAGGATCATTGTGGGGCAACCAGTGAGATCTGAGGGAGGTTTAGATATATTCCGTCCGCAGAGGTCGGGGGAATATATACCTTACTCTCACCGGGAACCCTTCAATCATTGGCATAGTAGAATAGCGGCCTCCTTGCTTATTGTCGGGCAATTCCATAATTGGCTTGACTATAAGAGGGGCGCTAGAGAGCGTGTCACGTGCTCGGTCAGTCGGGTGGCGGAAAGGGGTGCTGTCATGTCCACTTCCTACCCCCCGTTTCGTGACAATGGTACATTATGAGCACCACATAGCCTCCTTTATACATTAAGAGCCCCATATAGCCTCCTATATACATAAGCCCAGATGAGCTTCCAAAATACGGCATGAACCCTCACATAGCCTCCTAAAGTATATACATTATGAACCCCACCTAGCCTCCTATATATAGTATCAGTCTCATTATTACTAATTATACCTTTTATAAATTTAGCAGGCACAATATAATAGACACATACAATTGTTTAGAATACTTTATTCATCATTTTTTTTTATCACGTTTGATTTTTACATAATTCAATAAATATTCTTCATACACAATTATTGGACGTAGAAAAATGATGAATTCTGTGTCCTGCTTGCTAATAAATACACACTAAACAACATATATATATACACACACACACACATATATATATATATATATATTGTCAGCTATCATGCTACTCTGTTATTTTTCTGCACCGGTTAAACATGCCCATATTGTGTGGTTTTTCTTCCATCACTACCTCTATAAATCTTTTATCATCTTAACCCAGTAGGAGCACACGATGATCACGCGCTGTCCCGACATTGTTGAGATACACCTTTAATATCTTGACTAAATTGTGTGAAAATTGACTCATACTAATTTTCTCATTGAAGATATACAGTATGACACTATTGTAACAGTATATAAAATACAGGTGGCAAACTGCTGTATACAATGTAGCACTATGATGTGAGAAATACCTCTATTTCTTTATCTTCATGTTATATAGTAGTCCCTAGGCCCTTATTGGGGTTCTTTTTTCTTTCCTCCCATATCTTATGCTTAGTATTTTATTGTATCTATATTGAACTAATAAATATATCTTTTTTTACTCCCTTATCCTTCCCTGTGTAATTTATCAGTTTAAGAAAATGTAATTTCTTTGTAAAACATTTTCCCATTCTCATTGTGAAAATTGTTTTTCCTCTATGTGTAGTGTTTGATCCATAACAAGAGTTGATTTACAAGAACAACAATCCCCACATTTTGGACATGAAAACGGCTTCTCCCCTGTGTGAATTCTCAGATGTGCATCAAGATTTAATTTCTTGGTAAAACCTTTCCCACATTCTGAACAAGAAAATGGCTTCTCCCCTGTGTGAGTTCTTTTATGTTTAGCAAGATCTCCTTTGTAAGTAAAACATTTCCCACATTCAGGACATAAATATGGTTTTTCCCCCGTGTGGATTATCTGATGTCTAACAAGTTGTGAATTAATGCTATATGATTTTCCACATTCTGGACATGAAAAGGGCTTCTCCCCTGTGTGAATTTTCAGATGTGCAACTAGATTTGCTTTGTTGATAAAACCTTTCCCACATTCTGAACATGAAAATGGCTTTTCCCCTGTGTGAGTACTTGTATGTTTAACAAGAGCTCTTTTGCAAGTAAAACACTTCCCACATTCGTGACATGAAAATGGCTTCTCTCCTGTGTGAGTTCTCAGATGTACAGTAAGATTTGCTTTTGTGGTAAAACATTTTCCACATTCTGAACATGAAAATGGCTTCTCCCCTGTGTGAGTTCTTTTATGCTTAACAACATCTCTTTTGCAAGTAAAACACTTCCCACATTCTGGACATGAAAATGGCTTCTCTCCTGTGTGACTTCTTTGATGTACAGTAAGATTTGCTTTCGTGGTAAAACATTTATAACATTCAGAACATGAAAATGGCTTCTCCCCTGTGTGAGTTATTTTATGTTTAGCCAGATCTCCTTTGCAAGTAAAACATTTCCCACATTCTGGACATGAAAATGGTTTCTCCCCTGTGTGACTTCTCTGATGTGAAGAAAAATTAGCTTTCTTGTTAAAACATTTCCCACATTCTGAACAAGAAAACGGCTTCTCCCCTGTGTGAATTTTCTTATGTGCAACAAGATTTGTTTTACATGTAAAATATTTCCCACATTCTAGACATGAAAATGGCTTCTCCCCTGTGTGAATTCTCAAATGTACAGTAAGGTTTCCTTTTTTGGTAAAACATTTCCCACATTCTGAACATGAAAATGGTTTCTCCCCTGTATGAGTGCTTTTATGTTTAACAAGTTCTCCTTTGTAAGTAAAACATTTTTCACACTCGTCACAGGAAAATGGCTTCTCACCTGTGTGAAGTTTCTGGTGTACGGTAAGATTTCCTTTCTTGGTAAAATATTTCCCACATTCTAAACATGAAAATGGTTTCTCCCCTGTATGAGTTTTTTTATGTTTAACAAGATCTCCTTTGCAAGTAAAACATTTCCCACATTCTTGACATGAAAATGGCTTTTCCCCTGTGTGAATTCTCTGATGTATAGTAAGACTTGTTTTATTGACAAAACATTTCCCACATTCTGAACATGACAATGATTTCTCCCCTGTATGAGCTTTTTGATGTTCAGCATCCCTTTTCTTATTTTTATTTTGCTTAACAATCTGGAATAAATCAGAAGATAAAACCTGTTGATAAGGCATATATGATAGATTTTTGTGATGAAGAGCTGGTGTTATATCTGGAATTATGTCATGCTCTCCATACATATATGGTGTGATACCATAATCAGCTGCTTCACAATCAGTAAATGTCAGATATCTCTCTGATGCACAGTCATCTGCCAAGACAAAAAAATATATATTTTTCATAAATGTTTCCTTATGAAACAAATTGTATTAAAAATCAATTACTAGCTAACTTGAATACAAGGCCTAATAGAGTATGATATTAAGCCAAAAGTTTGTAATCTTTTAATTATTAATTTATCTTCTAATGCTAGCTTTTTCATAGCTTTAATGTTTCATTGTGCTTGTCACCAAATTTTTCTAATGAAATGATCAGTGGTGAATCATAAAGAGTTCTGTAAGTCAGTGCTACTAGGTAGTGTCCTTCTCATACACTCCCTGACAGCTACATGAACTATAGGACAGAACAAGTCAAAGGGGCCGTATGGCCGTGTACAAAGAAGCCATGACTCTACAACAGATGTAGTAAAGCTGGTATAGTATTTGTAATTTTGTATGTATTTTCACTGGAAAAAATAAGGAGCAAAGAAAAGTAAAAGGAGAATAAGTGAAACATTGGCTTTTAACACGTATATGGGAGCACTGGGACCCCTAAAAAATTAATTTGGAACAATCTCGCTATCCTGTCATGGTCACCGGTCTTTGAGTTATCACCTAGCTCAAGCTACATAAAATTTTGCCTATGTTTGATACAGAAAACTTTGGCCATTTCTACATCAAAAGGAGGGGACAACGTATGTAGTCTCCAAAACTTCGTACACGGCTGATTGGCCACTCTGTTTTTGACAGCTGTTTGTTTAGACAACTGTCTCAAATATATAACTATGAGTGCTGCTACTTGTTTCTGATCCAGTTTGTTATCTGACCCTGCCTCTGGATTCTCCCCAATCCCTCTATACACTTGCTGCTAATCTCCAGTCAGAATTCTATGTTGCTTGCAATTCTGGAACTTGAAGTCTAAATCTGTTTGGGCATCAAAGGGCAAGTACAAGGGATCTCTATGACTCAGTGATTGGTTTCGCCCTGACGAAGCTCACTTTGCTGGTAAGCATAATCCTAACCTGACATTATTGTTAAAATGAACAGCATTACCCTAACAAAATAACTTGCAGATACTGATGAAACGTCTACAACCTATGGTCAATCAAGTTCATTGAATGTCTCGACTAAAGTGTGAATTGGCCAAACAAATTCAACCTTCAAAAGTATCCCTTAATGCTGATGTGATTCCTGAACTCAAGATAAACATACCAGATTGATTTTCTGGAGATTGCAGTAATTTTTGCTCTGTAAATGCTCCACCCTCAAACCTGTGATTCTGAATAATAACATACTAGACCAGAACTGGGCAAAGTGCGGCCCATGGGCCACATCCAACCCCCCTTGTCAGTATTTTGTAAATCCACTTTTAAGCTGGTGTCACACACAGCGACAACGACAACGACGTCGCTGATACGTCACCATTTTCTGTGACGTTGCAGCGACGTCCCGTCGCTGTCGCTGTGTGTGACATCCAGCAACGACCTGGCCCCTGCTGTGAGGTCGCCGGTCGTTGCCGAATGTCCAGCTTCATTTTTTGGTCGTCACTCTCCCGCTGTGACACACACATCGCTGTGTGTGACAGCGAGAGAGCGACGAAATGAAGCGAGCAGGGAGCAGGAGCCGGCGTCTGGCAGCTGCGGTAAGCTGTAACCAGCGTAAACATCGGGTAACCAAGGGAAGACCTTTCCCTGGTTACCCGATATTTACCTTCGTTACCAGCCTCCGCCCTTGCTGCCAGCGCCGGCTCCTGCTCTGTGCACATGTGGCTGCAGTACACATCGGGTAATTAACCCGATGTATACTGTAGCAAGGAGAGCAAGGAGCCAGCGCTAAGCAGTGTGCGCGGCTTCCTGCTCTCTGCACTGTGACATGTAGCTGCAGTACACATCGGGTTAATTAACCCGATGTGTACTGTACCTAGGAGAGCAAGGAGCCAGCGCTAAGCGCGGCTCCCTGCTCTCTGCACATGTAGCACAGCGACGTTATGATCGCTGCTGCGTCGCTGTGTTTGACAGCTAAGCAGCGATCATAACAGCGACTTACAAGGTCGCTGTTACGTCACAGAAAATGGTGACGTAACAGCGACGTCGTTGTCGCTGTCGCTTAGTGTGAACCCAGCTTTAGTTTTCAACACTGCCTGAATCCTCCTGGTCCTGCTTTCTATCTGATACAAACAGGTCTCTATCGAAATCTGATTCCAGGTCTCTTCTACATGTTCCTAGTGTTGGTGTATACTGGTCGGCTCTCTTGGGGATGTATACAGCTTTTTCTTCAACTTTACCCAAAAGTGTTGGATTTGGTTGAGGTCTGGGGACTATGGAGGCCAAACCAGCACTTCTACTTCATTGCCATTGAACCATTTCTTCACTAATCTCGCCGTATGCTTCGGGTCATTGTCCTGCTGGAACACTATGTTGTCCTCTTCATAACCATAGTACTTGAGTGTACGAAGTAACTCTACTTGTAGGATACTCACATATAGCTCAGCAATGAGACCACCATCCGTGCTGGTCAATTATCCATCATCAATATTATTAGGCTACCTTCACTGAATTTGACAGTTCAGTCATTTTCTCAATCAGTTTCCCCCTTTTTCCCTTGTTTCTTCCAGACCCATTTGCACCTATCAGAGCCATCTATTGACTATCGTCTCAAACCTGAAGTATTACCAGGATAAGGCTCTATACGCCGCCTGAGGTAGCTTTCACCCAGTAGATATCTGCTTTCTGTATCTCTGACCTGAAGGCTTCTCTCTGCTTCCTGCAGCTTCTACCAGCAACAATGAAACAAATTTATGGAACATGGTGCACCAAATGTTTTATCATCATCTGCCCTAAGTTGCCGCCCATCAGTAAAAGCAGACACATCCCCTGACAAGCCAGGATCAGTCCCACCTGGATTGAGTCTTCTCTCGAAGACATATCTTGAAATCTGACTATGAACTTCTACGTAACAAAATTGGATCAGTGGCAGGATTTGGCCACGTTTGCCATCAGACTACTGCCTTGCACAGCCTCCAATGTAATGTTATAGACCATTTTGTTCAATACTGTTTTGCTACGGAGATGAAACCCTGCCCAGCTGCCTCCAAAAAAATGTATTTTTTCATGGCTAAAATTAGGCCTTGCTTCTTTATTTTGCATACTGTTCTGTTCCTTGTAGAAAATTACTGTACACTAGTAAAAAAAAAATGAAAAACACACTGCTGCGAGCATCATAGTGGGAGGAACCATTTGCCACACATAACACTCTGGACTTGCTACAGGTATCAGGAATAAAGGAGATTGATGGTATACTCAAATTAGGACCAGAGCGCTGTATATGACAAATACTGCTCACACAATGATCTTCACTGCTCTAGGCTCTCCACCCTGCGATCTTCTCCTCTCCCAGCTCTGTAATGACAGGAAGCAACAGAGATGAAGAGTTCTCAGTGCGGTCAAGTTAAAATGACCTGTTTTGACATTCTCTGTGGATTTTGTGTTTTCCCTCTTTTGTGATGCTGCCTTCCGATTATTGGGTAGTGTCATACAGAGGAAAAAAAATAACATCTCCTGTCCCACAGAGGAATTACTGATAACACTGTTGACTGAAGGAGAAATTTGCATACTGGGCACTCTAAACTTATCTCTGCAATACAGTGGAGAAAAAATACAGTCCCTTTGCTCCTTTTTAGTGTTATATACAGTTTAAACAAAAAAAATATTATGAAAGGTCTTCCTTCCTTAAGGTCCTCTTTAAATTGCCTACAGATTGATGGATGCCCAGGTCCTGAGACCTTCACCAACTGCTTAATAGACTGCTGAGAACTGTGTAGCTTGTAAGGCAGAGACACAAAACAGTACAAAATCCAACACATAATCGTACCAACCAGTGAGTAATAAATATAGAGACCACTACTCACCTGGGCGGTCATCTGTAGGAATTTCCACTTTATACCAATCATCGTCCTTCACATAAGTCTCTGTAGTATTAATATGGGTCAGTTCTTCCCCCTAAAACAAATATTGTAGAAGTCACAGACAGATGGAGAAGTCACATCTATGATCAGCTCTAATCCTGCCATCTCCACCGCTCTCATTACACAAGTATAACACATAATACTGGAGGATAAAACAAAGACTGAGCACAAGACCTTCACAGCCATCTACACATCATAGGGAGATTTCATGGCACCTTATCTCCATCTACCTGATGATCCTGAGGAACATCGGGATCTTCTTGTTTACAGTCCTGTGGGAGAAGAGGACGGGGACATCTCTCTGGTGTTGTCCTCTTACTGGATAGAACTGGAGGAGACACATACAGGGACTGAATTCATTCCTTACATACAGATAATTATAGGCCGTGTGTATTTAGTCCAGTCTATTACCTGGTGATGTGAGGGGCCGGGGAACCTCCATCATGACGTCCTTGTACAGATCTTTGTGACCTTCTAAATACTCCCACTCCTCCATGGAGAAATAGACGGTGACGTCCTGACACCTTATAGGAACCTGACACATACAATGATACCGTCACCCCCCGATCCCTTCATAGCGTTACTGTATAATGTCCCAGCATTCCCAGCAGTGTCACCTCTCCAGTCAGCAGCTCAATCATCTTGTAGGTGAGTTCTAGGATCTTCTGGTCATTGATGTCCTCATGTATCGGGGGGTGAGGTGGAGGCCCCGTGATTGGGCTCAGGGGTCTTCCCCATCCCTCAGACACAGGGGCCTGACAGCGCTCACTAGAGGTCTTCTTCACTACTGTGTAATCCTGGTTATGGAGAGACACAGTAATAAATCTCACTCCAGACATTTCCAGAGTCCTCACCTCTCCAGTTCTGTCCATCTGTTATTCCTATAGATAAGAATGATGTAATGTGACTTCATCAGAATCTCTCACCTCTCCAGCAAGCCGGAAGAGGATCTCTAGGGTGAGGTGTAATATCCTCTCCGCCATTATGACCCGGTCACTATCCATCCTTGACTGGTGAAACAGGAAAATGCTCTTATACAGAAGATCTATGATTTTGTAGGGACCTGAATGGGAAGAATATGAGCATGGGTAAAAGCATAATGAATCCCACAAAATAATATGATTACTGAAGAGTTTATATCAAATCACTGACCACAGAATTGATACTAACATGAATGGCACGTGACTATTATACGTTTTCACCAGTTTTTTTGGTTTTGATTTATTCTGAAATTGTTCACTGTTGCGGCAGTGGTTTGCGTCTCAGATATTTTTGGCTGAAACATCAACTGCAGTTTTTTAATCTCACAAAATATGTCACATATGTACCCTAGTCCACGCCCAAGCTATTTATCTATCCCAGTTATTTTGGTGCAAATATTTGCCTTAATGAAAATACTTGTTTTGCTCAAAATTCATGAACCACTTGCACCTAACTAATAAATACAAGGCAAAAAAATAAAAAAAGTGACCTAAGTTTACAGAGCTTGTAATACCATCAGACTGGATGTGACTGAAGTCCTGTCATAAATACTCAGTGAAGAGAAAACCTTTTAGTTTTCTACTTAAATTCCTTCTCTTTCCAGTGATGTTATCATCATTATTATTTACCGTCCTTCAGCTCGATCTCAAGACACGGCAACTTAAGGGCACTTTACACACAGCGACATCGCTAGCAATGTCGCTGGTGAAAGCACCTGCCCACGTCGGTTGTGCATCACGGGCAAATTGCTGCCTGTGCTGAACAACATCGCTAAGAATGGTCACACGTACTTACCTGCCTAGCGACGTCGCTGTGGCCGGTGAACCGCCTCCTTTCTAACGGGGGCTTCATGCGGCGTCACAGCGACGTCACTAAGCGGCCGCCCAATAGAAGCGGAGATGAGCGGGCCGAACATCCCGCACACCTCCTTCCTTCCTCATTGCCGGCAGCCGCAGGTACGGTGATGTTCCTCGTTCCTGCAGTGTCACATTTTGCGATGTGTGCTGCCGCAGGAATGACGAACAACCTGCGTCCTGCAACAGCAACGATAATTGGGAATAGAACGACACGTCAACGATAAGGTTAGTCATTTTGATCGTTAACGGTCGTTCGTGCGTTTCACATGCAACGAGGCCAGATGTGCGTCACGAATTCCGTGACCCCAACGACATCTCGTTAGCGATGTCGTATCGTGTAAAGTGGCCTTTAGTGGATGAAAGCTCTATAGGAAGATCGATCTTGTGCAAGCCTAGATATGTCCACCTGGGTCTTCTCCATAGAATAAAGCCATTGGGTTACCGGTTTTCCTTTTCGCCTTGTTCCTTCTCTTCTTCCAACAATGATCTGCTCCTCCAATGATTGCTCTCTTCGTATGATGTGTTCAAAGTAGGGGAGTTGTAGATTGGTGATCCTTCCTTCGAGTGACATGTCTAGATTGATTTGTTCAAAAATTGATTTGTTTGTTCCCCTTGCCATCTATGGTATGGATAACCTCCTTCACCAGCAAATTTTGAAGGTGTTGATTCTGTCTTGTTTCTTGATCATCCAGGTTTTGAAACATATGTTTCTACAGAAAAGACCAAACTATGTATGAGCTATGTCTCATCACCAGTAAGTGTTCCTTGATTTGAACACTTTGTCCAGTGACTTAATTGTTAATTTAACCATAACTATTTTCTTATTAACTTCTGGTGTCGTTACTGCATCTTGAGTGATCATTGATCCGAGAAGGTTGAAGTCCTTTACAGCTTTCAGTTTGTCGCCATCCATCTCAAATATGTCCCGGTCGTATGTGGCAGAAGTCAATATTTTTGTCTTCATTGATGAAAGTTTGAGCTTTCCATCTTGATGCTCTGTAATAAGTCCTTCATTCCATCTACGCTTGTTGCTAAGCTTGGGGCTCAGGGTCACTCTTAATTGTAGAAGGGGGGTTATTTACAGGGGATGTATAGTTCATGACGCCACCCGTGGTGTGCAATAATAGGGAGTACCGCCGCTGCCGTTGGGAGTACCCGGGGTGATTGAGTGGGGCAGCCAGATGATGTTACACCCCCACGGGTAGGGAAGGCCCCTGGACTCTGGATAGTGGGATGGATTGCAGGGGGAGAGCAGGCTTGCTGGTAGCAGGGGCTGGTTGAGTACTCACTCAGGAAGAAAGCAGATGCTGACAACGTTGTAAACCAAGTCTCTGGGTGCCGCTGCCCTCCTGGGGGAGCTTGTCCGGGTCCAGTTCCCCTGCAGCAAACCTGATAGTCCGGATCCTGCATCCGTGCACAGTAATTTAGTAGTGTCCTAATGGCCCGTAAGCAGGCAGCTGTCCGGGCCCCGATCCCTGCTATGAGTAGCAGAGGAGCTTGCTCTCAGGGGCTCACGCTTGGGATTTCAGTGGGCTGCTTTGCTTGGAAAGCCCTATCCCCCTCATTGCGCTAGTGCCCCCGATCTCTGAGCTTCGTGGGGACAGTTCATAAAGGCCCTATCATCCTCAGGTTAATTTCCGGGTTGCTTGAAGCCTCTCCCCGATCTAGGGTCCAGTACCACAACGTGCATTCGGCCCCAGCCCGGCTTTTGTATTGTATTATATTAATGTTAGCAATTACATCTCTTGTTCCTCTGCCTTCTCTGAATCCTGCTTGTTCCTCTGGCAGTTCTGAGTCACTGTAAAATTGGAGACATCTTTGTAGGATCTTCAGTAGTATTATGCTGGCATGAGGTATGAGCGCAACAGTCTGATAGTTTCCACTGTCTGTAGCTGTAGCATCTCCGTTCTTCGGAATAGTAATAAACACCGATCTTGACCAGTCTTTGGGCCTTTTATCAGTTGTCAATATCTGATGACACAGACGTATGACATCAGCTGCTGCTTTAGAAGACTTATTAGTTCTATTGGAATATTATCACATCCAGGTGCTTTGTTTATTGACAAAAGCTTAAATCGCAGAAATTACTTTGTCTTTCAAGAGGTTTGGTTCATTCTCATTTATAAACTCTGTTTCTTTCGTATCACTGAGTCACTCTTGTAAAGGTACTCCGTATATTATTTCCATCTTTCCTTGATCTGTTCTGCCTCACTTAGTTTGCTCCTTTTGGCATCTTTGAACATTCCCTCTCTTGGTTGAAGCTTTTCTTGCGTCTCTTTGATCTTTTGGTGCCTTCCTCGTCTTGTCCTCCAAATGTTCATTTTCTATCTCTGTACTTATATTTTAGTAATACAGTTTTTTACCTGCTTGAATGGCTCTTTCGTCTGTTACTGATGTTTTCTGCATTCTGCAAGTTACCTTTTGCTATTCGTTTTTCTTCAATGATCTTTAGGGTCTCTTCTGTTACCCATGGGTGTGGGGGTCTCTTCTGCCTCTTATTTGTCTTTCTGGCTTCTTCAGTAGAGATGATCAAACCTAAAGGGGGCTTTACACGCTGCAACATCGTTAACTATGTCGCTAGCGATCGCACCCGCCCCCGTCGATTGTGTGTCACGGGCAAATCACTGCCCGTGGGGAACAAAATCGCTAGTACGTGTCACACATACTTACCTTCCTAACGACGTCGCTGTGGCCGGCGAACAGCATCTTTTCTAAGGGGGCGGTTCATTCGGCGTCACAGAGACGTCATACAGAAGGCCACCAATAGAAGCGAAGGGGCGGAGAGCAGCCGCATGAAGGACACTCCCACCTCGTTGCTGCAGGACGCAGGAACGCTATTGTTCGTCATTCCTGGGGTGTCACATATAGCGATGTGTGCTGCCTCAGGAATGACGAACAACCTGCGTCCCAGAAGATCAACGACATTTTGAAAATGAACGACGTGTCAATGATCAACGATGTGGTGAGTATTTTTGATCGTTAGCGGTCGCTCGTACGTGTTACACGCAACAGTGACGGTAACAAGGCTGGATGTACGTCACGAAGTCCGTGACCCCAACGAGATCTTGTTAGTGATGTCGTTGCGTGTAAAGTGGCCTTTAGGCTGGAAACTCAGGCTCAGAAAATTACTTGAAAATCAGCAAGTTAAGTATTGCGCTGTGCTCGTGTGTGAGTGATGCCCTGCATTGT
Source organism: Anomaloglossus baeobatrachus (assembly GCF_048569485.1). NCBI lineage: Eukaryota > Metazoa > Chordata > Amphibia > Anura > Aromobatidae > Anomaloglossus > Anomaloglossus baeobatrachus. Next base: position 570,901,281 of record NC_134357.1, on the reverse strand, counting down.
GCGCACTGCGGTTAGTATTTGATCGACTCAAATTTGGCTTACATTCAGCGTTCTAAGATGTTCTGTTCATAGAGAATAAAAAAAAACACTGCCCACCCACCTCTGGAAATGTTTTGCTTTTGGCACATAGCAAAACATTATCAGAGGTGGGTGGGCAGTGTTTTTTTTCTATTCTCCATAAACAAAAAAATCGTACAACACTCACTGTAAGTCATATTTGAGCCGAACACACACTTCCCGCAGCGCGCAGAATATGGGACCATCACTCAGACACACGAACAGCACTATACTCACCACGGGGATTTTCACGTCAGTTTCCGAGCCCGAACCCCGAGCCTGAGGTTCGCTCATCTTTACTGGTAAGTATTCCAAAAGTGTGGTATAGTAAAATTTGTATTCTAACCCTTAACTGACCGAGCAAACCTTGACCAAAATGACCAAGCAGAATTTTTTTTAAATCTCACCAGTATTACTTAATGTCATCATAACTCTGCAATGCTTCAACAAATTTCAGTGATTCTGAAATGTTAATTTTTTTTTTCATGACACTGTATTTATGTTAGTGGTAAATTTAGGTAAGCATGTTTGGCGTTTATTTGTGAAAATATTGAATTTTTGTTAAAATGTTGAAAAAAATTGTAATTTTTAAATTTGTAATTTTTGTTTCCTTAAACCAGTTAATTATTTGAACTTATCTATGGGAGAGATGAACATTTTTAACTCACAAACTACATCACAGAATATTATAAGTTTAGCCAGTTAAAAAGAAAAACGTAGGGTTTTTCTGATAAAATTTTACATTAGCGTTCAAAGTTTTAACTTACGCAAGGGGAAATAGAAGAAAATGGACAGAACAATTTGCTATGCAATTCTTTCTGAACGTAGCGGTACATTGGTGGTTGGACACTACTGTTTGAGCACACGACACGGATTGGATGGCACGCTCCTTGGCTTTTAGAACATAGCTTTCGTTTAAATAGATTGTGGGGTTCATTACTCAAGACCCAGAGGTGCAAGATCAGCAGAAACCCCACAATGACTCCATATTGGAAACTTCACTGCTTAAAAAATTCATGGAGTGGGTTAAAAAGCATTTTGAACCCACACGTGCCTCACAGCATTTTATAACATTAGGACGTGGAAATAAAATATTTTAGTGGTAAAATTTAATCTTTTTAGTAGTTGTAAATTTGTCAGTTACACAACAGTTAATAAGTGAAATTGGACCCCACAATTTATTGAGCGCAGTGATGCCCTATATGTTTGCCCACATGGCAGGGCGGAGCAGGAAGGAGCTCTTTTTGGCCTTTGGACCACAGAATTTTCAAGAATAGTTTGCTGGCGACATTTGTGGAACCCCTAAGGTGCCAAAACAGCAAAAAAAATCCCCAAAGTGCCCCCATTGTAGAAATTGCACCTCTCAATTAATTAATCTAAGGCTGCACTGACTATTTTGTACCAGTCACATCATGCTTTTTTTTGGAGAATTGTGAATATGCCAGATTAGTTGCCACACATTGGGCTCAGCTTATGCTTCTGGCAACAAGCACCTATTAAATTGTTAGAAAGGCTCTCCCTACTATATTAATGCCAAATATGTGGCCACTTACTGCGATTTAGGCATAGTCGAGCTCATAAGGAAGGGGCATTTAGATTTGTAGCGCATATTTCATTCAATTTTATTTGGGGAGTGGAGGGGGTGGAACGTTGCATTTCCAGAGTAATTTTTTTTACCAGCAATGTGGGACCCCCCCCTATAATTTTCGATGACAGACTCAATGGGCGCTGGTTTTCTGTGGAATAAATTAGAAGTTTTATTGGTAACATTTTGTGGTACATATTCGTTGTCCAATTCGTGGTTTTAGGGATTTACATGAAAATGCTGAAGTAAGTGCTTAGTGGAGAGTGCAGGATAAATGTCAGCAGAGCCTTATTCCAATTTGTGGGAAAATAGAACGAACAAATCAACAGCAGTAGAAGAATTTTTAATTATGCACAGTTCACCGTGCAGTATTAGTGATAAAAGCGTTTTAGTCTCCGGGTTAGTGCAATTACAGCGATACAAGGTTTATATATATTTTTTTTAAATTTAACATTTTTATTGATTTTCAAACATAAGCAATCCCAATCATTTATCATTGACATACAAAGTAGAGAGAGTAGCATCAAGGTGCATTCAATAACAACACTCTATATTCCATAGAATTAGAGGCAGGAATCACTTAAAGGAGAGAAGGAAAGATTGAAGAAGGAGGGGAGAGAAATAGAAAAGAAGAGAGGTATGCCACGAACACCCCCGTCCGTCCGGACCACGACCCATAATTAAATAGCACTCAGGAAGGTCTCACTTCGTTCACACGAGTGCATGTCACAATTTACCTCGCATTACAGAAACTAGGACTAGTCAGGAAAGATTCCCAATGGGACCACTTTGTAACGGTGGTCTCAACATCATTACGAGATTGGGCCAGGATTCGCTCCATCCGGTAGATTAAGTCCACCTCACTTATCCATTCCTCCACAGAAGGCGACTCGGTAGTCTTCCAGTGGCGAGGTATAACAGTCTTGGCCGCCTGAAGGAGGTGCCTGAGTAGCGATTGTTTATATATTTTTTTTGGCAGCGAGAACATGTATAGGAGAACGGCCTCGAGTCGTCTGGGCACCGCCACCCCCGAGATCTCCTGAGTCGCTCTCAAGACACTGTCCCAAAAGGCAGCCAGGACTGTACATGACCACCATATATGGGTCATGGTACCCTCCTGTTGTCCGCAACGCCAACACACATCTGGGACCCCCGGGCACCACCTGTGGAGCAAGGAGGGGACCCTATACCACCTTGAGACAACTTTATAACTTGTCTCCTAGGACCTGGTGGCAGTTGTTGACTTGTGAGATAGATGGAAGCAGCAATCCCATTGTTCTCTAGAGAACTCCTGTCCAAGCTCATTCTCCCAAGCTCTGCAAAAGGGAGGAAGGTGGACCGAGTCATTAATGGTCAGTAACTTATAAATGCCCGAGATAGCGTGTTTGGGGCTGGGACTCGAGGTACATAGATTTTCGAAGGGTGACATAGGTTGTGTGGGCTCGTGTGACTGACTAGCAGATGAAAGGAAGTGCTGAAGCTGTGCATATTCAAAATGATAGCGTGGCCTCAGCGGGCGGTCCCCCAAGACCAGAGAGAGTGGGAGAACCGTCCCCTGGGGTGCCACGTGGAGCACTAGTAGCGGGGCCTGTCTGGTACCGCCCAGGAAAAGGGCATTAGACGCACCAGGGGGGAACTTCGGGTTATCAGTTATTGGCATCAATGGGCCTAGTGGCTGGATCAGAGTATTTTCCCCCCCGGGAGCATGCAGGGTTCGCAAGGTCTGCCTCACACTATAAACCACCATGAGTTTGTTCTTGTTCAAAAAGGGCCAGGTCCAAGGCAGGGTTGGTACTGACAAGGTGCATGCATCGTGAGCAATGTTTACCCATAACTTGGAACCCCTACCATGCAACAGGTCAAGAACCCTCGCATGGGCTGCCGCTTGATGGTACCTCCTACAGTTCGGTAGCCCCAGGCCACCCGCATCCTTCGGGCGGGACAGAACCGCTCCCCGAATTCTAGGACGGCCCTTGGACCATATAAATTGGATAAATAATTGCTGTACTTTGCGCCAGAACGACGCAGGGACATGAACGGGCACCGTCTGCAGGAGATATAGTAGTCTAGGAAGTACAGTCATCTTGAGTGCACCAACCCTGCCAAACCAAGACAAGACCCCCCGATGCCACGTCACAAGATCCTTCTCCAGCCTAATAGCAAATTGTTGGAAATTAAGGGAGAACAACCTGGAGAGGTCAGACGGAATAGTAATACCCAGGTAACCAATACTGTCGCCACAGGGCCATCTGAAGGGAAAACCGGACTGCAGCGAAGAAACCTGACACTGGGGTAGGGTCACATTCAGAGCCTCTGATTTGTCAAGATTAATTTTGAAACCGGACCACTTCCCAAATCGCTCCAGCTCGGACATCAACACCGGGAGTCCAACCAAAGGGTTAGAGAGATAAATCAGAAGATCGGCGAATGCCGAACATTTATATTCACTATTCGCTATTTTAATTCCCCGAATGTCTGGGCTGGACCGAAGAGCCGCCATCAGATGCTCCATCACCAGAATGTATAATAAGAGTCCCATTGCGTATAGTAAAGGGGGCGGACAGAGTACCATTAATTTTTATACGTGCTGACGGGGAACGATAGAGTGCCAATATTTTAGAAGTGATGTTGGGGCCCAACTCCAAGTGGTGCAAGGTTTGCGAGAGCGAGTCTCATGATATTCTGTCGAAAGCCTTTTCCGCGTCCAGTGACAGTATCATGAGTGGCAGTTTCTTAATATGAGCATAATGGATGATGTCCAGGGTTTTCAGGGTGTTGTCCCTGGCTTCTCTTCCAGGGACAAAGCCCACCTGGTCCGGGTGTATCAAGTCCGGCAGGAGGGGGTTCAATCTGTTAGCAATAAGTTTGGCATACAATTTGAGGTCCACATTGAGTAGGGAGATTGGCCTGTAGTTCCCACATGTGTTCGGATCCTTCCCTGTCTTAGGGATGACCGTAATGTGTGCTAACGTGGAAGCAGCCGGAAAGGATGCAACCTCCGAAATAGAGTTAAAGGATTCCAGCATTAGAGGGGCGAGAAGTTCCGGAAAGGCTTTATAAAATTTGGCTGTCAGGCCATCTGGGCCTGGGCTCTTATTTGCAGGTGTGTCCCGAATGACTTGCAGAAGTTCCTCCAATCCAAACGGGGCCTCTAAATCATCAATTATGGTTCTAGCCAGTTTTTTAAACGGGGAGGGGGGGGAATGCCTTTCCTCACCAGGGACTACCGGAGGTGGGGTCAGGTTATATAGCTTAGAATAATAGTTGTGGAAGGCGCCAGCGATATCGGGTGTAGTGTGCACCAACTTATCCAGGGAATTTTTAACACAGGAAATAAGAGATGTCGCTTTTTTGGCCCGTATCGCATTGGCTAACATTCTACCCGGTTTGTCCCCGAATTCATAAAATCGACTTTTACCTAGTTGGATAATATGGCTGTATGCTGAGTCCATCAGTTTCTTAACCTCCAGTCGCGCCCCTAGAAGCGCCCTCAAAGTGGGAGCACTCAGTGCCCGCTTGTGAAGAAGTTCTAAGTTTGCAACCTTCTGTAGGGCTTCTTTTATCGCCTGGGCTCTCAGTCTTTTAATCCTCGCACCATGTTTAATTAATACACCCCGTAGGACGCATTTAAGGGCCTCCCACTTGAAAGAGGGTGCCGTAGTGTCCGACATGTGATCCACCCTAAAATTGGAAATAGAAGCACGTATATCTGAGGCACAGGGCTCATCTAGGAGCAGGGACTCGTTCAGCTGCCAGGACCCCAGCGTCCTCGACAAGGAGGGGACACGTATGGAGCAAAACACCGGAGCATGATCTGACCACAAGATGTTTCCGATCCCCGTGAATGAGAGCCAAGACAGCGCAACATGCTGAACCAAGATGTAGTCCAGGCGGCTGTAAGAATCCTGCGGGTGTGAATAAAAACTGTAGTCCCTCTCTGAGGGGTGTTGTATTCACCACGCATCGAACACTTGTAGATTAGTAATGACCTCTTAATCCACTTGATAAATGTATAGGAGAGGCTGGATTTACCCTTAGAATTATCCAGCGCCGGGTCCAGTGTCACATTCAAATCCCCACACAAAAGTATCGTACCTCTCACCAAAGGCAGGGCGGTATCCACCAGGCCGGTGACAAACAGGTCCTGACCCTGGTTAGGGGCGTATGCGTTAATAATCGTAAAAATGTGGTCACCCAGGGACAATGACAGGATAATGTAGCGGGCACCCTCATCTATTTTGAGGTCCAGGATTTGATGGGGCAGCGATCTATGCACTGCAATTGCCACCCCCTTTGAACGTGACTCTGGATTATTGGCGAAAAACCAAGTAGGGTAATATTTGTTTTTAATCTTAGGGGAATGGTTGGTCTTAAAGTGGGTCTCCTGAAAACAAGCTATGTGTATCTTACGTTTGTGGAGGTGGTACAGAATCTGGGCCCTTTTTTCCGGCTTGTTGAAACCTTTCACGTTGAAGGAGGCGATGTTCAAATTTGCCATTTATGACGTAATCGGGGTTCTACACTCGTATATAAACTGGGTCGCGACCTCAGCGGAGGGTGCCCGTGGCTAGAGCGAGCAGAAGAAAGAGAAGGCAGAAAAGGAACAAGAGATGAGAAAACAGAGAACACACAAACAAGCAGAGGGACAGTCTCTGCGCTTAACTTAAGGCGCTCAATTGCGCACCGTGGGAGCATGCCCAGCACCAACCGGCAGGGCAGAGGTTCCCGACCTATGTGGGGGAGAAAATGGCAAGGCATAACATGAGAACAGCTCCTGTAAAGGAAAAAACCAGTAAGCACTAATAAACGGATGATACTATATGAAACACCGGCATCCGAGTAGGCAATTAATACTTGAACTTCTGGGCAAATAACCTAAGAGAGGGAACCTTAATCGAACAAGGGCTACATAGGGGGTCTCAGGTCGTCCCTCCCCCTATAATCATCCTCCCAGGTGTAGGGCGATTGGGCTCACTAGGAGGAACCCAAGACACCAGTCACCCTTCTGTTGGACAGAAGTAGTCCGCTCAGGTCTGGTCTCGTGACCTCTGGGGACCCGGGCACGGGTGCCTCCTCTCTCCAGGCCGAGCCACCCTCTGCGGCAGGCCCGTGAACTGCACACGGGCTGTTGGATTCTTTGGTGGCCCAGAGCTCCTCCCCGGGTGCCAGGGACGAAGCAGAGTGTCGGGCCAGAGGGGGAGAGTCATAGTTGGCAAGTCCAGTCCGGACAAAGAAGGGAATTTTGTTTACTTACCGTAAATTCCTTTTCTTCTAGCTCCAATTGGGAGACCCAGACAATTGGGTGTATAGCTACTGCCTCCGGAGGCCACACAAAGTATTACACTTAAAAGTGTAAGGCCCCTCCCCTTCTGGCTATACACCCTCCCGTGGGATCACGGGCTCCTCAGTTTTAGTGCAAAAGCAAGAAGGAGGAAAGCCAATAACAGGTTTAAAGACAAATTCAATCCGAAGAAACATCGGAGAACTGAAACCATTCAACATGAACAACATGTGTACTCGAAAAAACCAAAAATCCCTAAGAAAACAGGGCGGGTGCTGGGTCTCCCAATTGGAGCTAGAAGAAAAGGAATTTACGGTAAGTAAACAAAATTCCCTTCTTCTTTGTCGCTCCTAATTGGGAGACCCAGACAATTGGGACGTCCAAAAGCAGTCCCTGGGTGGGTAAAAGAATACCTCGTGATAGGGCCGTCAAACAGCCCTGTCCTACAGGTGGGCAACCGCCGCCTGAAGGACTTGTCTACCTAGGCTGGCGTCCGCCGAAGCGTAGGTATGCACCTGATAATGCTTGGTAAAGGTGTGCAGACTCGACCAGGTAGCCGCCTGGCACACCTGCTGAGCCGTAGCCTGGTGCCGTAATGCCCAGGACGCACCCACGGCTCTGGTAGAATGGGCCTTCAGCCCTGACGGAACCGGAAGCCCCGCAGAACGGTAGGTTTCAAGAATTGGTTCCTTGATCCACCGAGCCAGGGTAGATTTGGAAGCTTGCGACCCTTTACGCTGACCAGCGACAAGGACAAAGAGTGCATCCGAGCGGCGTAAGGGCGCCGTGCGGGAAATGTAGATCCTGAGTGCTCTGACCAGATCCAGCAAATGCAAACCTTTCTCAAATTGATGAACTGGATGAGGACACAAGGAAGGTAATGTGACATCCTGATTGAGATGAAAGGGGGATACCACCTTAGGGAGAAACTCAGGAACCGGACGTAAAACCACCTTGTCCTGGTGAAACACCAGGAAGGGAGATTTGCATGAGAGCGCCGCTAGCTCGGACACTCTCCGAAGAGACGTGACCGCTACTAGAAAAGCCACTTTCTGTGAAAGACGAGAAAGGGAAACATCCTTCATAGGCTCGAAAGGCGGCTTCTGGAGAGCAATTAGAACCTTGTTCAGATCCCAGGGCTCTAACGGCCGCTTGTAAGGAGGGACGATATGACCAACTCCTTGCAGGAACGTGCGCACCTGAGTAAGTCGTGCTAGGCGTTTCTGAAAAAATACAGATAGCGCTGAGACTTGTCCTTTAAGGGAGCTGAGCGACAAACCTTTTTCCAACCCGGATTGCAGGAAGGAAAGAAAAGTAGGCAATGCAAAAGGCCAGGGAGGAACTCCCTGAGCCGCGCACCAAGATAAGAATATCTTCCACGTCCTGTGGTAGATCTTGGCGGAGGATGGTTTTCTAGCCTGTCTCATGGTGGTAATAACATTTCTAGATAATCCTGAAGACGCTAGGATCCAGGACTCAATGGCCACACAGTCAGGTTCAGGGCCGCAGAATTCAGGTGGAAAAACGGCCCTTGAGATAGCAAGTCTGGTCGTTCTGGTAGTGCCCATGGTTGGCCTACCGTGAGGTGCCACAGATCTGGGTACCACGATCTCCTTGGCCAGTCTGGAGCGACGAGGATGGCGCGACGGCAGTCGGACCTGATCTTGCGCAGCACTCTGGGTAACAATGCCAGAGGTGGGAACACATAAGGTAGCCGGAATTGCGACCAATCTTGAACTAAGGCGTCTGCCGCCAGAGCTCGGTGATCGTGAGACCGTGCCATGAAAGCCGGGACCTTGTTGTTGTACCGTGACGCCATCAGGTCGACGTCCGGCATCCCCCAGCGGCGACAGATCTCCTGAAACACGTCCGGGTGAAGGGACCATTCCCCTGCGTCCATACCCTGGCGACTGAGGAAGTCTGCTTCCCAGTTTTCCACGCCTGGGATGTGAACTGCGGAAATGGTGGAAGCCGTGTCTTCCACCCACGTTAGAATCCGTCGGACTTCCTGGAAGGCTTGCCGACTGCGTGTGCCACCTTGGTGGTTGATGTATGCTACCGCTGTGGAGTTGTCCGACTGAATTCGGATCTGCTTGCCTTCCAGCCACTGCTGGAAGGCTTGTAGGGCAAGATACACTGCTCTGATTTCTAGAACATTGATCTGAAGGGTGGACTCTTGCTGAGTCCACGTACCCTGAGCCCTGTGGTGGAGAAAAACCGCTCCCCACCCTGACAGGCTCGCGTCCGTCGTGACCACCGCCCAGGATGGGGGTAGGAAGGACTTTCCCTTTGACAATGAGGTGGGAAGAAGCCACCACTGAAGAGATTCCTTGGCCGCCTGAGAAAGGGAGACGTTCCTGTCGAGGGACGTCGACTTCCCGTCCCATTGACGGAGAATGTCCCATTGTAGTGGACGCAGATGAAACTGCGCGAAAGGGACTGCCTCCATTGCTGCTACCATCTTCCCTAGGAAGTGCATGAGGCGTCTCAAGGGGTGTGACTGGCCTTGAAGGAGAGATTGCACCCCTGTCTGTAGTGAACGCTGTTTGTCCAGCGGAAGCATCACTATCGCTGAGAGAGTATGAAACTCCATGCCAAGGTATGTTATCGATTGGGTCGGGATGAGATTTGACTTTGAAAAGTTGATGATCCACCCGAAACTCTGGAGAGTCTCCAGCGCAACGTTCAGGCTGTTTTGGCATGCCTCTTGAGAGGGTGCCTTGACAAGTAGATCGTCCAAGTAAGGGATCACAGAGTGACCCTGAGAGTGCAGGACTGCTACTACTGCTGCCATGACCTTGGTGAAGACCCTTGGAGCTGTCGCCAAACCGAAAGGCAGGGCTACGAACTGAAGGTGTTCGTCTCCTATAACGAAGCGTAGAAAACGCTGGTGCTCTGGAGCAATCGGCACGTGGAGATAAGCATCTTTGATGTCTATTGATGCTAGGAAATCTCCTTGAGACATTGAGGCGATGACGGAACGGAGGGATTCCATCCGGAACCGCCTGGTTTTCACATGCTTGTTGAGCAGTTTTAGGTCCAGAACAGGACGGAAAGACCCGTCCTTTTTTGGCACCACAAACAAATTGGAGTAAAAACCGTGACCTTGTTCCAGAAGAGGAACGGGGGTCACCACTCCTTCCGCTTTTAGAGTGGACATCGCTAGCCGCAGAGCATCGGCTCGGTCGGGAGGTGGAGAAGTTCTGAAGAAGCGAGTTGGAGGACGAGAGCTGAACTCTATCCTGTACCCGTGAGACAGAATGTCTCTCACCCAACGGTCTGTGACCTGTGGCAGCCAAATGTCGCCAAAGCGGGAGAGCCTGCCACCGACCGAGGATGCGGAGAGAGGAGGCCGAAAGTCATGAGGAAGCCGCCTTGGTAGCGGGTCTTCCGGCTGTCTTTTTTGGGCGTGACTGAGTTCGCCAAGAATCTGAGCTCCTCTGATCCTTTTGAGTCCTTTTGGACGAGGAGAATTGGGACCTGCCTGAGCCTCGAAAGGACCGAAACCCCGACTGTCCTCTCCTCTGTTGGGGTTTATTTTGTCTGGGCTGAGGTAAAGATGAATCTTTACCCTTGGAGTGTTTAATGATTTCATCTAAGCGCTCCCCAAACAGTCGGTCACGAGAAAATGGCAAACTGGTTAAACACTTTTTGGAAGCAGAATCTGCCTTCCATTCTCTTAACCACAAGGCTCTGCGTAAAACTACGGAGTTGGCGGACGCCACTGCCGTACGGCTCGTAGAGTCTAGGACAGCATTGATCGCGTAAGACGCAAATGCAGACATTTGAGAGGTTAAGGGTGCCACCTGCGGAGCAGATGTACGTGTGGCCGTGTCAATCTGTGTAAGACCAGCTGAAATAGCTTGGAGTGCCCATACGGCTGCGAATGCTGGAGCAAACGACGCGCCGATAGCTTCATAGATGGATTTCAACCAGAGCTCCATCTGCCTGTCAGTGGCATCTTTAAGTGCCGCCCCATCTTCCACTGCAACTAAGGATCTAGCTGCAAGCCTGGAGATCGGAGGATCCACCTTGGGACACTGGGTCCAGCCCTTGACCACGTCTGGGGGAAAAGGGTAACGTGTATCCTTAAGCCGCTTGGAAAAACGCTTATCCGGATAAGCGTGGTGTTTCTGGATTGCCTCTCTAAAGTCAGAGTGGTCCAGAAATACACTTAATTTACGCTTGGGATACCTGAAATGGAATTTCTCCTGCTGTGAAGCTGTCTCCTCCACAGGAGGAGCAGGGGGAGAAATGTCCAACATTTTATTGATGGACGCTATAAGATCATTCACTATGGCGTCACCATCTGGTGTATCCAAATTGAGAGCGGTCTCAGGATCAGAATCCTGATCAGCTATCTCCGCCTCATCATACAGAGAGTCCTCCTGCTGGGACCCTGACCAGTGTGATGAAGTCGAGGGCCGCTCATAGCGAGCTCGTTTAGGCTGTCTGGGACTGTCGTCCGTGTCAGAGCCATCACCCTGGGATGCAAGAGACACCCCCGGATCCCGGAGCTGTTCCGACTGAGGGGGACCAGGGAGCAATGAGTTAACAGTGTCCATGGCCTGAGGTACTGGTCTAGACTGCAATGTTTCAAGAATTTTAGTCATAGTCACAGACAATCTGTCAGCAAAGACTGCAAACTCCGTCCCTGTCACCTGGACAGTATTTACAGGAGGTTCTGCCTGGGTCACCTCCAGCAGAGGCCCCGGCCGAGCAAGTGCCATAGGGGCCGAGCACTGCACACAGTGGGGGTCAGTGGAACCTGCCGGTAGAACAGCCCCACAAGCGGTACAAGCAGCATAGAAAGCCTGTGCCTTGGCACCTTTGCTTTTTGCGGTCGACATGCTGTTGTGTCCTCTGAGAATATCTAGGAGGGTATATAGCAGAGGATCCCCAGCGACCGTACAGTGCAATGTAAAGCTGCAAGCATAAAATACAATATACACTTCGGCACCAGTGGGGTCAGCCCTTGAGGGCAGCTTACCGCCCGCTGAAAAGCGGGTGTGTGGGCACCAGAATCCCGTGTCTGGGTCTCCCAGTCTCCTCTCTCCAGCTCAGACTGCACACAGGAATGCCTGCCGGCGTCCTGTGAAGAGAGGGATCGTGGGCGTGCCTCAAACAAAGTGCGGGAAACTGGCGTCCCACTGTGCCCAGTGTGAGGGCTGGAGTATGCAAAGCAGACTCCAGCTCTCTGCGCTGACGTTCTATACAGCGTCCCGCCCTTCCCCTGACTGGCAGGCCTGGGGGCGGGAACGAAACGAAACTAGGCCGCAGAAAGCCGGGGACTCGAGTAATAAGCGCGGCCGTGATATATGCACGGCCAGCGCGGAAGTCCCCGGCGCACCACAAGTCCCAGCCGCACCGCAGCGAAAAACTGACAACAGCGGCCGCGCGGCAGTTTCAAATACATGTCCCCTCTCAGCAAAGCTGTAGATAGGAATGGCACCAGCGCGCAGCGCTGTTGTCCCCGGCGCACTAACACACCCAGCAATGCTGCAGTGTGCGTGCGGACTGTACGGGGACACAGAGTACCTTGGCGTAGCAGGGCCCTGTCCCTGACGATACTCCGCTCCATATCCAGCAGATTCCCCAGGGGCTGTGGACGGAGCACGGTCTCTGTGCCTGGAGACCGGTAAATCCCACTTCACCCAGAGCCCTAAGGGGGATGGGGAAGGATGCAGCATGTGGGCTCCAGCCTCTGTACCCGCAATGGGTACCTCAACCTTAACAAACACCGCCGACAAAAGTGGGGTGAGAAGGGAGCATGCTGGGGGCCCCATATGGGCCCTCTTTTCTTCCATCCGACATAGTCAGCAGCTGCTGCTGACTAAACAGTGGAGCTATGCGTGTATGTGTGCCTCCTTCGCACAAAGCATGAAAACTGAGGAGCCCGTGATCCCACGGGAGGGTGTATAGCCAGAAGGGGAGGGGCCTTACACTTTTAAGTGTAATACTTTGTGTGGCCTCCGGAGGCAGTAGCTATACACCCAATTGTCTGGGTCTCCCAATTAGGAGCGACAAAGAAAATGCTGGTAAGTCCTCCGGGGAATGCAGGACATGATTTATAGAACCTCTGCGGACCGACAAGGAAAAGGGAAAGCCCCACCGGAACTGGATCCCTCTCTCTCTCAGGGAGTCCAGCAGGGGTTTAAGGGCCGCTCTTTGGGTCAGGGTATGTCTGGATAAGTCCGGTAACATCCTTATCGGCTTCCCATTATGGGCAAGGCTGGATTTCTTTCTGTCCGCCTACAGGATGGCTTCTTTAAGTCCATAGAAGTGGACGCGGCACACAATGTCCCTTGGTCTGGGGTCCTCTGGATCTATGGGACGGAGCGCCCTGTGGGCTCTATCAAGCTCGATTCTGGTTCCCGGTGGACGCTTGAGGAGGTTGTTGAAAATGGAGATCAAAACTGAGGGAATGTCCGCTGGAGCGATGGATTCGGGCAAGCCCCTTACACGGAGATTATTTCTTCTGTTTCGATTTTCTAGATCATCAATATTTTGTTGTAAGGAAAACAATTGCTTGGATTGGTCTTGTAATTTGATTTGCAGCACTTGTACGGAAGCAGTATTAGAATCTTGGGCGGAAGAGAGAGCATCCACTCTGGAGGCGAGAGATGAAAGGTCTGATCGGAATTGTGCGAATTCCTGCTTGCACTCCGCCACCACCTGGTTTGCCAAGGCCATTATATCATTTTTAGTAGGTATTGCCTGAAGAAGCGTGCGGAGATCCGCCAAAGAGGCCGGCCTATCATCTCCCACCGGGGCCATTGGAGGGACCAGGGGGGGTCCCATCTGGTAAGGGCCACACGGATTTGTATAGAAAGTCCATTGTGGTGCACTGGACATGTGGGGTCCCTCCCTAAAGGACACAAGCGCTGTTTGCTGGGGAGCAGGCTGATGTGGGTTAGGGCCCAGCGAAGCAGGATAGTGCAGCGTTTCTGGTAGCATATGTGGGCCCCGGGGGGGGCTGACTGCCCAGGAAGAGCCCGACGACCACTGAGGTGAGTTGCTGGAGGTGAGGGTCCCCCCCGGCAGTGCCCACGCTGGCACCTCTGTGTCCTCTGTGGGCTGGGGGGAGGGGAGACTTTTGTCAGCTTGTATATCCTCTTGTGCATTTATATAGGCCTCACTTAGCCCTCCAATGCTTCCTCCACACTGTGACCCAGCGGAGATATGGTCACAGATCGGAGCTGACTGTGTAAGCAGCACTTTGCGTGGGTCTCCCTCCCCCCCGCAGGAGCCGCCAGGTGCTTCTCCCTGCTGGGATCCCTCCGGCAGTGCGGCCTTCTGCTGGCTCCGTCGGCCATCTTGCGATGGCGGTTCCCCCGCGTGGTGTCCCCCAGGGTCTGGGATCAGGGCTTCTCCCGGGACATCCCGGCACTCACCCCTCTCTTCGGTGGCCTCGGCTGGCTCTGGATGGTGGCAGGATCCTGTCTCCCCCGCCGCGTGGATATCAACCGCGTCCCCCGGCTCCGTCTCCTGAGCAGGCCGCATGGGAGCCTCGGCTGACAGGCTCCTCGCTCCTGACGGATAGGGAATGATGTTGTCGCTCCTCTGTGGCCCTGGGCGGGTTGAGGAGCGAGCCCTGGATCGCTTGATGCCAGTCTTGCCCATTTTAATAGTCTGATGCCGGTGGATTGTGCTGGAAGTGCTGTGGAGCTGGAATGGTGCACGTCCTCACTCGGCCATGTCAAGCCACACCCCGGTTTATATATTTTTATGTTTTGCTAATATCACTCTCTAAAAATACTTTTTTCCACGAGTTCTTTTGTCGGTTTATTGTTCGAGCTGTAGCTTTTTTTTGTATTTTATGGAAAACAAAGCTATAAGTTTTTAAGCAAGTTGAAATTTTGGGGGGTACTATTTTGGGGTATTTGATCGCTTTTTAGTCATTTTTTAGACACAGAAGAGCACAGACACAGTGATGACTGGTGTATTCTTCAGGTCAGTACAATTATATCAATAAAAAAAAATGTACCGCATATTGTTTCTTTTATACTTTGCTACTTTTACACTTCACAAAAATGAATTTTTTTTGCAATGCCATATTCTGAGAGCTGTAACTTTTTATTTGGGAGGGTCGAATAAGCCATATTAAGGTTTGTCTTTTGTTGGATGATTTGGTGTTTTCATTTTTTTTACATGACTTTTTGATCACATTTAGGCTGCATCTTTTTTTGGAGTGCATCTTTTTATTATGTGGTCACAGAAACGCAGCTTGTGGCCCATAAAACGCATGATGTTTTGCCGCGTTTTTTAAAGGAGAAACATAATATGATAGGATATATAGACAAGATGGATAGGAAGAACATACAGAATAGAAAGAAAGAAAGAAAGAAAGAAAGAAAGAAAGAAAGAAAGAAAGAAAGAAAGAACAGAATAGCTTGATAGATAGAGGGATAGCTAGCTTGGCCAACTGTTGTTTTTTGGTTTTTTTTTTAAGTTTTAAGGGGGTAAAAAAATGATGTGGGGTCCCCCCCCCCATTTTTCATTTCCAGCACAGGAACAGCAGCAGCTTCAGGCTGCAGCCCTCAGCTGTCTGCTGTACCTTGGCTGGTTATGAAAAACAGAGAGGATTCCACATTTTTAAGTTATTTGATTGATTAAAATAAATAAGTAAATAAATATGACGTCAGGTCCTCCCATTTTTCTAAAACCAGCCAAGGTACAGCAGACAACTGGGGGCTGATATTATTAGTGTGGGAAGGGCTATGGTTATTTGACCCTTTCCAACCTAACAATAGAAGCCCGCAGCCGCCTCAGAAGTAGCGCATCCATTGGACCTGGCTCTTCACTCTGTTGCACTGGTGTTGTGGCAATCGGGGTGATAAGGAGTTAATGGCAGCCCACAGCTGCCACTAAGCCCTAGATTAGTAATGGGAGGCATCTATGAGACCGTCCCATCACTAATCTGTACGTGAAAGTAAATAAACACCCAAAAAATCCTTTATCTGAAATAAAAGACAAAAAAGCACCATCTTTCACCACTTTATTAACCGGTGATGTCAGTCAGGCTATTTGCGGTCACAGGTACCCCCAGCTGTGACCGGAAATCACCTGAGTGATGATCGCTCGGCTCACTTCAGTCGCTGCCTGAACATCACAGCGGGTGTTCATGTTCTATGGCCACTCAGTGTGAATCCAGGTGGAGCAGAGCTGGAAGCATCGTGGGACCTCGTGTGGATTACGCTGGACCTGCAGGGGTGTTTTGGGGGTTAATAAAGTGGTAAAAGAGGGTGGCTTTTTTGTCTGTTATTTCAAATAAAGGATGTTTTTAGGTGTCTGTGGTGTTTCACTTACAGATTAGTAATGTGGGGGAGCATGTCTCATAGATACCTCCCATTACAAATCCAGGACTTAGTGGTAGCTGTGAGCTGCTATTAACTCTTTATTACCTCGATTGCCACCGCACCAGGGCAACCGGGAAGAACCAGGTAAAGTGTTGGGATTATTGCATCTAATGGATGCGGAAACTCTAGGCGGCTTCAGGCTGATATTTTTAGGCTGGGGGTGCCCAATAACCATGGGTCTCCCCAGCCTGAGCATACCAGCCCCCAGCTGTCAGGCTTTATCTTGGCTGGGTATCAAAATTGGGGGGGGGGTGACTGCATATTTTTAAAATTATTTATTTAAATACATTTTTAGAAAGCTGCATGCGGTTCCTCCTCTTTTGATACACAGTCAAGATAAGCACATGGCTGGGGGTTGCAGCATGGAGCCATTGCCTTTTGTGTGCTAGGTATCATAATATGAGGGGACTCTGCGCCATTTTTTAAAATTTATTTTAGGCTATGTGCGCACGTGTGCGCTCTGCACCGCACCGAAAAGGTGCGCTTCAGAGCGCAGCTGAAAAGCTGCGTTCTGAAGCGCATGGTGCCGGCGAGAACGTGCGCTCTGCCTGCAGCTCCTGCCAAAGACAGAGCAGGGGCTGCCGGCAAAGCGCACGGAAGAAGTGACATGTCACTTCTTAGAACGCAGCGATTCGGGCAGCAGCCGAAGCGCTGCGTTCTAATATGCCACGTGCGCACGGCCCCTGCACAATCTCCATAGATTGTGCAGGGGACGCAGGACGCATGCAGTTACGCTGCGCTACAAAGCGCAGCGTAACTGCATGAATTACGCTCACGTGCGCACATAGCCTAACTGTATGATATAGACCCGCTGGCGTCTGTGATTGGAAGCGTGATTCATGTCTGACAGCAACCAATCACAGATACCAGTGGGTGGGGGAAGCATTGCATATTCCATAAGGGTAATGAGCGGCCCCGGAAGTGAATGGGCAACCGCGAGAGCAGTGTGACAGCTGCGCTGGTGACTCAGTAAGTATGAAGCGATTGCTCCTACTCCTTTCCGCCGATCCTGGTCCTCATAGACTTTTTATAGGGACTGGACTCTAGCCAGATACCAGGGATCAATCCCCTGAGTCAGCGGGGGATTGATCTGCCAATCCTCCCATCACTAGTGAGAAACGCAGGGACAAAATGCAAAAAGAATTGACATGCTGCATCTTCAGAAATAAAGCCAAAAAAAAAGATTCACTGTGCGGGCAGCAAAACCCCATAGACTTTGCTGGGGAAGGAAATGCATGCATATGGGTGTATCTTTTTTTTTTTACCACAAACTTCTCAAAAAAATGCAGAAAAAGACGCAGTGCGTGGACATGGCCTTAGACCATGCTTAGAGCAAAGCCTAACAGTCCACCATACACTTGGGTTATCAGATGACCTCAGAGAGCCATGGCAACTATCGGCAACCGCAATTATGATCATGGGGAGACCTATTAAAAGGGCCTTTTAACCATGTAAATGCCGACTCACAGCGGTATTTAAAGTGTTAATCGATGCTTATTGGTTGCAAAACCAGTCTGAACTGATGACACAAGGTGTCAGCTGTCATCCGCAGGATTTTCGCCCACTGGTGGTGCTACTGAATAATTTAATGTGCATCAACACTCTTTAAAGGTTTAATTCTCATACTTCCTACATGTTTGGACTCAAATATAGATAGTTTTAAATATCTGACACCTCCCGCCTATTAATTAAGTTTAATTCTGTACTGCTCCTAATGCCCATGAAAAGCCAGAAATCTTTTGCCTTTCTACTATGTTCGATATTGTGCTGTTCCTGAGGATAAACCCTGCCCTGTATGGTGTAAGTCTAGCAAAAACTTCCAAAAAGGGATCATTTTTTGACGGCCTAAAGGAGTCATTGCTTTACAACAGGTTTCCCCAACTCCAGTCCTCGAGGGCCGCCAGCAGTGCATGTTTTCAGGATTTCCTTAGCATTGCATGGGTGTTGGAATCATCAACTGAGCAGGTGATTAAATTATCACATGTGCAATACTAAGGAAATCCTGAAAACATGCACTGTTGGTGGCCCTTGAGGACTGGAATTGGTGACCCATGCTTTACAACTTCAATGTCCTACGTTCACTTCCTATAATTGGATAGTTATAGACAGGAGCTGTGGACAAGAAAGCGCAAATAGGGTCTTACCCCGATATGTGTGGGGTGGGGAAAGGGGAGTAAACTTGCTCACCTGATGTAGTTGTGACAGTCACAACTACTATAAGTGCATGTAAACCACGATCCACGGCAGCAGCCACCCAGTGGCAGATAACAGAGAGTAAAGGAGAAGGGTGTTCAAATCGCCGCGCCAACAGATCACTCGTTCAGATGATGGAGACCAATGTCACTTTATTTTCATATGGGTCTACGCGTTTCAGGAGCCCCTGCTCCCTTCCTCAGGACCGTCAGGATAAAACCAACATCAAATCTTTTGATTTGATGTTGGTTTTATCCTGACGGTCCTGAGGAAGGGAGCAGGGGCTCCTGAAACGCGTAGACCCATATGAAAATAAAGTGACATTGGTCTCCATCATCTGAACGAGTGATCTGTTGGCGCGGCGATTTGAACACCCTTCTCCTTTACTCTCTGTTATAATTGGATAGTGTCATAGAGGGGAAAAAGTTAGCCCCTCCCCCCACAGAGGAATCTCTGTTAACGCACATTTTGTTGAAGGGGAATTTTGGCTAAAAGGAGAAATTTACAAATTGGATCCCCTAATCTTCAGTAAAAATGGTTGTAATCAGCCGCCCTCCCCTGTTTAGTGATATAAACAGTTTAACACTACAACTACTGAGGTAGTCATTTTGACTACTTTGCACCATGTATTTCTATATAGGTGTCACGAGTCCAGTAGTTCTAGTGTTAAACTACAAAATATTAAGAAAAACCTTCTTTAATTGCCTGCACATCAGTGGATGTCCAGGTCCTATGACCAGCACCAATTACTTAATAGACTGCTGTGTAGACTGTAGCTTGAGAGGCAGAGATGCAGAAAAAAAAGATTCCCATTTCAATAAAAGGCCTACAAACTCCAACAATAATCAAACAGTGAATAAGTAAATATAGAGGCCACTACTCACCTGGGCGGTCATCTGTAGGAATCTCCTCTTTACTCCGCTCATCACCCCTCACATATGTCTCTGTAGTATTAATATGGGGCAGATCTTCACCCTGAAACAAATATTGTAAAAGTCACAGACAGATGGAGAAGTCCCATCTATGATCAGCTCTAATCCTGCCATCTCCACCGCTCTCATTACACAAGTATAAAACATATAATACTGGAGGATAAAACAAGACTGAGCACAAGACCTTCACAGCCATCTACACATCATAGGGAGATTTCATGGCACCTTCTCTCCATCTACCTGATAATTCTGAGGAACATCGGGGTCTTCTTGTTTACAGTCCTGTGGGAGAAGAGGACGGGGACATCTCTCTGGTGTTGTCCTCTTACTGGATAGACCTGGAGGAGACACATATAGGGGCTGAATTCATTCCTTACATACAGATAATTATAGGCCGTGTGTATTTAGCCCTGTCTATTACCTGGTGATGTGAGGGGCTGGGGAACCTCCATCATGACGTCCTTGTACAGATCTTTGTGTCCTTCTAAATACTCCCACTCCTCCATGGAGAAATAGACGATGACGTCCTGACACCTTATAGGAACCTGACACATACAATGATACCGTCACCCCCGATCCCTTCATAGCGTTACTGTATAATGTCCCAGCATTCCCAGCAGTGTCACCTCTCCAGTCAGCAGCTCAATCATCTTGTAGGTGAGTTCTAGGATCTTCTGGTCATTGATGTCCTCATGTATCGGGGGGTGAGGTGGAGGCCCCATGATTGGGCTCAGGGGTCTTCCCCATCCCTCAGACACAGGGTCCTGACAGCGCTCACTAGAGGTCTTCTTCACTACTGTGTAATCCTGGTTATGGAGAGACACAGTAATAAATCTCACTCCAGACATTTCCAGAGTCCTCACCTCTCCAGTTCTGTCCATCTGTTATTCCCATAGATAAGAATGATGTAATGTGACGTCATCAGAATCTCTCACCTCTCCAGTAAGCCGGAAGAGGATCTCTAGGGTGAGGTGTAATATCCTCTCCGCCATCTTGTCCCTGTCCATATCCATCCTTCACGGGGCAATCAGGAGAATTCTCTTCTATAGAAGATCTCCACTGAGAGGATCCGATATTTTAGGGACCTGAATGGGGAGAAGATGACGATGTAACACCAGAAAGAATCCGCTGTAATAATACAATTACTTAAGAATTTTTATCCAATCACTGATTTTTTGTGGTTGTTTCATTTTTTGTTGGGGGGAGAGGGTTATTGTTGCTGTCGTTTGTCACAAATGTCCTCCAGTTTACCCCTGAGCTATTTTATGTTCTCATCAGTTTTGCTTTTCTCAGCCCCACAAGGTGAGCGAATATCACAACACTAATGCAAGGTATCTGATTAATTAATGCCCTATACTGCGATATTTGAACATCCCAACCCTAATGTACCATCTCAAAAAAATGCAATAAAGTGCGATCAAAAATGTTTTATGTACCCAAAATAAATGAGAAAATCAGCTCACCAAGTTGCTGTAATCCGCTGTATATGTGGATCCGCGCACGGAAGGCTAGGCTGCCAGTCTCATATTCAGGATGAAAAAAAAAGTCCAGCGCAGTCCTCAAGTTGCAATTAAAATTTTTTTTTCTTTTATTTGATAAATCCGTTAAAAATAAGTGGTGTACAAAGCAGTCAGATAGAACAGTATAGGGGACACAGAGAGGAACCCCACAGAACTACGCGTTTCGACACATAGTCTTAATCATGTTCTCTCTGCAGCCTTCGACACTGTTGATCACCATCTCCTTCTCTCTATGCTCCAGTCAATCGGCCTAAAGGACAATGGGCTCTACTGATTCTCCTCCTGTCATTCTGGCCGCTCATTCAGTGTATCATTTGCTGACTCCAAATCTTCTCCTCTTCCTCTCACTGTTGGGGTCCCTCAAGGTTCAGTTCTTGGTTCTCTTCACTCTCTACACTGCCCCAATTGGAAAGACCATCAGCAAATTTTGTTTCCAGTACTATCTTTATGCTGATGACACACAAATATACACCTCATCCCCTGACCTCGCCCCCGCTGTACTACAGAACACCAGTGACTGTCTGCAGTTTCCAACATCATGTCTGGTCTCTATCTGAAACTTCAACCCCCCAAAAAAGACGTATGATGGTATTATGCTGTATTCTTTATTTAGAAGCAAAAAATGGAAAATATGTACACGCAATTCGTCCACAATAGGTCGACGTTTCGGCAGTAAGCCTTCGTCAGACTGGACTTTTTTTTATCAGGATTGATATGTTAGATACAAAAGTCTCCACAATAGGTAGGTAATACCGTTTGGGAAGCCTTCAACTAGGAGTGATGACGTAATAGGATCACGCCACAGTGGCCTCAGCTATGGGCTGTATGGCAATAATATGCGGCTGAGTTAAATCTCTAAGAGACTGGCCAGCAGTGTCCTGCAAGCAGCTTTGGTAGAGGGTGATTGTGTGGTCACATTGGTGTGATTATGCACAGTCTTGTGCCTGCATAACAAGGTAAACGGTCTGTATGTACGATATAACCGGTAGAACCGGAAAAGGAAAAGACCGGAGTCCTGTACTGCCGCTGGACGTGTGGGCTTGTGTGAGGGTCCTGCAGTGTGTGACACAAAACAAATGTAAGAAGCTTGCAAGATTTTGAAGCACTAAGCTCTCTCATATAAAGGTACTGCGGCAATGGAGAGTCCGGCAGCACTTGGCTATTTCCTGTGCTCCCATAGATAATCATGGAGTGAAGGCCGAGCACAAATCTCCGATACATCCTGGAGCGGATAGCAGAGGCTAGAAGATGAGGAGGGGGAGCAGGAGGATTCAGGGGGGAGAGCGGAGGGATTCAGGGTGGAGAGCGGGGGGGGGAATTCAGGGGAGAGAGCGGGTGGGGGGGGATTAAGTGGAAATAACGTGGGGGGGATTCAGGGGAGATAACGGGATTCAGGGGAGTGAGCAGAGTGGATTCAGGAGAGCGCGGAGAGGGGGGAATCGGGCAAAACTTGAAGGAGAAGAAAAATTAAAAATGAAAACCACATAAGACAAAATAGACACAAAAGAGTAATGGGGGCCGTGCACCTACCTCCCCCTGCAGAGCCACAGGGTAGATATATGGCTGCTCTGTGCTTACAGGACCTGTGATGATGTCACATGGAGGGGAGGAGTCAGGGGTCACATGATCAGCTCCTCAGTGTATGCAGGACTCTGCTGTGCTGGGTGTCATGGTGCTGGATGAGGGGAAGTTTATGTGTGGGATCAGGAGGGGTTTACAGTGTGGATGTAGCAGAGCCGAGTGTGTACGAGGTGTACGGAGCGGAGCCGTGTGTGTACGAGGTGTACGGAGCGGAGCCGTGTGTGTACGAGGTGTACGGAGCAGAACCGTGTGTGTACGAGGTGTACGGAGCAGAGCCGTGTGTGTACGAGGTGTACGGAGCGGAGCCGTGTGTGTACGAGGTGTACGGAGCAGAGCCGTGTGTGTACGAGGTGTACGGAGCCGTGTGTCAGAGCCGGCTCCAGGTTTTTGTGGGCCCTGGGCGAATGAGTCTCAGTGGGCCCCATCCACACATAGACATGCACAGATACATACACATACTTATTTAAAGAGAAATTCACAAAAACACATAAATAGACATAAATCTAGACACAGTCATATTCACTGACATACATAGATACACATCATACAGCACACACACACACACATTATTTTTTATATATTTATCCTGTATATATATATGAAGCGACCGATGGGAGGGCCGCGGGTGTGTGTGTATGCTCTATTCCAACAAAATCCCCATACTCAGATTTTACCGGTAGTAACATTTCTTTACTATGAAACATATTTATAACACAGTCAACCGAACTATCTGCGCACATGTGTATGGTGGAGTCCCAGGATCCTCACTCCTTCCGGGTACGCAGCAAGAAGAAAAAAAAGAAAAGAGAAAACAACAATGAAATGGCGGCAACTTTCCCTAACTTTCCCTACAATCACGTACCAGTCTATCCCAGAAGAAGATGCCGCTCCCACGTCGCAGGCCTGGAGTCTCACAATGATGGGTCCCGGTGCAGCGCTGGAGGGATGCAGCTCCTCGGTCTTCTCCTTTGATCTTCTCCCGCTGGTAACGGATTCTAGTCAGTCTCTTAGTCCCGGGGCACACCGAGCAGAAAAAGGGATGTCACTGTTGCACGGATGGCTCCCTTGTGTCGGTAACGGCCCCTGCACTTGCACTCAGGGTGCGATGCTCTGCAGTCCAGTTAGATCCTCAGTGAAAACAAAGTCCTGCAGACCGGGGATGGCAGAAACCACTTCCACAGGGTGATTCTTCCAAAAATCCGGTTGCAAAAGAGCCCCCTGTTCAGGGAGACCACACGTAACTCTCTCCTGGCTGAGCTCCAAGGCTGAACACTTTTTGCCGCTCTTTTTCTTCCTGGTTCAAACAGATCAGTTGTAGGGGATTTCCCACCTCTGTGTCTGTGCTTGCACAGTCTGACACTGCCCCCTTGTGGACAAGTGCTGAAGCAATGTTCAAATCCATTTCTACATTGATGATGCAGTCTGAATTGTTGATCCCATTACATACCCCCCCACTTAAAGGTTGGCAGTCCCTGTCAACTACCGTCGGTTCCCAGGCAGTGATGACTGCAGATGTCACAGGGGTTGGTTGAGAAGTGGGCCATACATACTGGTCCCTGTAAGACCGCCCGGGCGGGATCCCAGCAGTGGTGCGGTCAGTGCGTCTCAAGGGTCGGTTGTTCCCCTCCCCGTCACTGTCTTTACACCCCACTTCAGTCAGCACTCCGGGGGAAGAACTGGGTGGTGTAGGTGGGTCACCGGTCTCAGAGTCGACGTGATCACTATGCTGGGAAGCGTCCGTGACGTCAGTCGGGTCGGCAGCGTCACCCCCTCCGGGTACTGTGGTAGGGGAGTCAGGCTGGGATCGGCAAAGGCGCAACATATTTCGGTGCACAGTGCGGATGTTGCAACTGTCTTCACCCTGCACTCGGTATACATGCCCGTTGGGGTAGGGGCGTTCGATTACCCGGTAGACCTCAGTCTCCCACTTGGCTCGAAGTTTCCCTTGTGGCTTCTTGATACGGAGCAGGACTAGCTGTCCCAGCTTCAAGGGTTGCTCTTGCACGGGGAGTGGGTCAGCATGTATCTGGCCCCGGATTTGTTGGCTCACCAGCCGGTGTACAGTCTCCATCTTCTGTCGGTGAGCATTTAGCCAGGAGGGGTAGTTATGGCAGACATCATCTCCAGGGCGGAATAGGTTCAGGTCATGGACCCCTTTTCCGGGGCAGCCAAAGAGAAGGGTGTGTGGGATGTAACCAGTCACGGAGTGGACCTGGTTGTTGTAGGCCCATACTAGATCGGGAAGGAATTGGGGCCATTGGTCTTTCTTATCATCGGCCAAGGTGCGGATCAGCTGGAGTAGAGTCCGGTTGAAGAGTTCACAGGCACCGTTCCCTTGTGGGTGGTAAGGAGTGGTCCTCGACTTCTGGATCCCATACATCCGATGCAGCTCTTCGATGACTCGGCCTTCGAAACAAGCCCCCTGGTCGGAGTGCAACCTCTCTGGACACCCATAGACGTGGATGAACTGTCGACAGATGGCCCGTGCAGCCGATTCAGCCGTCTGGTCTTTGGTAGCAACAGCGACAGCGAATTTTGTGAAGTGATCCACCATGACTAGGCAGTACTGATAGCCACTGCTCGCCGTCCCAATCAGCAGATAGTCCACCATCAACAGCTCAAGGGGCCTGGACGTTTTAATTGTCTGGACAGGTGCACGCTGCTCAGGGGACTTGTGTAGTTCACAGGTGCGACAGGTTTGGCAGACGTCTTCAACCAGCTTGCGGAGCCCCGGACAATAGATGGACTGTTGAATCCACCGAAAGGTCTTGTCTATTCCGAAGTGTCCATTCCTTTTGTGGGCTTTGGCCACCATCTCACGGGCCAATTGATCAGGCACCACAACTTGTGTGCATTCCTCCAGCATGTGCGACAAGAGAACCTTCCGGTATAGCACTCCTTCTCTCAGAATCAGCCGGTCCCACTGACTGAGCAGGGTCAAGGTCCCGGTAGACAGTCGTGCCCGTATATCGGCGGGAGGCTTCTGCTGCCGCTTCACCCATTGTTTGAGTAGAGCCCATTCAGGGTTCTGGTCCTGGAGCCTGCACCACTCCTGGGGTGGCAAGGCGACCCCCACTGGAGTTCCAGCTTCGCCCACAACGAACTGGCGGTAATCCATCATCTGTTGGGCGAGCTTTGCAAAGTCAGGCGTCTCGTCCCCTTCTAATTCTTCATCCCGGTCTCGGTTGGGTAAGAGGTATGACACTCTAGACAGGCTGTCCGCATTTTGATTCTCAGCTCCAGCCCTATATTTGATCTTATAATTGAACTTGGAGAGCCGAGCCATCCAACGCTGCTCCATGACTCCGAGCTTCGCATTTTCTAAGTGAGCCAACGGGTTGTTATCGGTCAGGACTAGTACTTCGGTCCCCGTGAGGTACCCTGCAAATTTCTCCGCCATTGTGCTGTTTCTATTTGTCTTAGTTAAAACTGTTATTTAATGTTTTTCATGCCTGTCTCTGCTACCATCTACTGGTCAGACTTTTCAGCTCCTCTGTTTCTTTTGCCCAGCCCATGGGAGTGTCTGATGACCCTCTTGCATCACTTCCTGGGATGTTCATTCCAGCCAGAGCTTTTGTGAGAGCAAGATCCCTTATAGGAGCTAAAGTCTTCTTATCACGTAGTAGCTACAGAGGCAAGCATCACTGGAAGATTTCAATGCCAGGTACTTGGATTACTGCACTCTGCATGTCCTAACCTTTGGAGAAAATAAACCACCATTGTTTCATCTCAGCTTGTGCATGTTTTCACTCTGGAGTGCTCTGGTCCTGTCTGCCCTACCTATAGGAAAAACGAAGGTAAGACTCTCACAACCTCTCACAACTACGCACCTTCCATCGCCTTTAAGTGGGGACAGAACAGTCAGAAGACTGCTTAAGAGCTCAATACCCCGGCTACAGATCCCTAAGAACCCTGTAACTTCCCATGTAATCTGCCTAGCAACAAGCCTTGTGCACTAGTCTGCCTGCACAGTGCATGCCTGGACAAGCCTAAGGGGAAGCTCTCCCATCTGCCACGTCCTGTGAACACCTCTGCTGCATTGTAAAGGGACAGTTTATGCACCTGCTGTTTCTCTCTTGCTATACTCCTTCTATAGACTTGCAGTAGATTATACCCCATTACTGCACATCGCTGCACTGCGAACCCCAAGTTTTACTGAAGACACCTTGGGAATCTCATCAGGGAGTCCTTGCAGAGCTGCACAACGATTTTTGGACCCCTATTCAAAACTCAAGTTTCTTAAAGAGACAGTACACCTTAAATCAAAATGGCTGAAAAAGACCTTGGACAGTTCCCCACTGCTGAAACAGAGCAAATACAATCTGATACTGTCCATTATGAAGCCCAGGAGGCAGAGCCCACGCTTTCAGCAGACCAAGTTGTCCGACCGAAGCGCTCTTCCAAACCCACGATAAAGGCCACTGAAAACTATCACACTATGAAAGATGAGCTATGTGAACACCTGGAAGAACAGTGGGAACGAGTCACCTATTACATGTCAAGACTTGAATCCTCATCAGGTGATGCCGCATGCTTACAAACCGCTCTGGAACGGCTGAACACAGCTCATGAAAGATACAAGAGACTGTCAACAAGGTACATTACCTTTCTAAAAGACTCTAAAATTGATGAAGCGCTTTCAGACCTGAGCAAGGCAGAAGAGGTAAACAAGGAAAGAGATGCCAAGGTGCAAGATGCCATAGACAAGGCCGAACACCGTATCTCTCACCAGCAAGAAACCAGATCACACCGATCAACCTCATCTAGACGTGCCTCTCGGTCATCCGGGTCATCATCCTCAAGAAGCTCAGCCCTGAGCGACAGGATACTAGAGGCCCGCATAAGAGCAGAGGAATCCAAGGTGAGACGTTCCTTCACAGAAAGAGAAGTAGAGGAAGAAGCCAAAAGGACAGAAGCAGAAGCCCTTGCAAAAGCAGAAGCCGCTAAAGCAGAAGCCCATGCAAAAGTAGAAGCTGCTAAAGCGGAAGCCAAAAGGGCAGAAGCGGAGGCTTGGATAAAGATTCTTCGGTCACAGATGGAAGAGGAAGTTGCGCTAGCTAAAGTGAGACTACTTGAGCAAGCATTGATCCAAGGTCCTGATCCAGCTGACTCGCCACCACTGGAAGCAGACAATCCAGTTGATCGCACAAGAGACTATGTACTGAATCAGTTACCTGTAGCAACCCCGGTTTGCAGTACCGTCCAAGCCGACAACACCAAAACCTCCAACTTACCTCTACCAGTGCCAGTGCCACCTAAAGCACCCAAGCAAATTAATAACAGTCACCAAGAGGTGCCCTCTCAAACACAGCCACCACAGCAAGATGGCAACCAAGTGTTTCCTGACCCACTTCCACAGCTCAAGCAGCGGTCATCAGAATCTACAGAGGCTAAACCACAGCTCAACCCTGCAGCAACGTCATTTTACCCGGGAACATCTCATCCATTCACGCCAGGCAGCCCATACGCCCCAGGGGCATCACGAGTCGTCGTGGCAACAAGTGGTGAGAAATCAGATATGTCTGAGTTTGCCAGGTTCATGGTGAGCAGAGAGCTAATCAACACTAGTCTCACAAAATTCGATGATCGTGCAGAGAGCTACAGGGCCCGGAAAGCAACTTTCAAGGCAGCCATCGCCAATCTCAACTTCACTACGGAACAGGAGCTCGACCTCCTGATCAAGTGGTTGGGCCCAGGCTCTACAAACCGTATCAAGAGCCTCAGAACCGTCTATGTGGGACAAGCAGAAGCAGGTCTCGCTGCTGCATGGCAGAGACTGGAACGCACCTTTGGCAGCACAGAAGCAATAGAGAAAGCCCTATTCAAGAGACTGCAGGACATCCCAAAGATCAACCTTAAAGAAGTCCACAAGCTTCAAGACCTAAGTGATCTGCTCATGGAGCTGGAGCTCGCCAAAAGAGACCCTCGTCTGTCTGGGCTGTGCTACCTGGATACAGCCCATGGAGTGAACCCAATCGTGGTGAAGCTGCCATACAGTCTGCAGGAGAAATGGGCAACGTCAGTCTCAAGGTACAAAAGAATGAATGACGTCACCTTTCCCCCATTTATTCAGTTCTGCAAGTTCATTGACGAGCAGGCCCAGATGAGGAACGACCCCAGCCTCGACTTCCTAGAGTTCAACACTTCGGCAGCTGCAACATCATCATCATCAAGGTATGAAGGTGCCATACACAAACGCAGAGATATTAAGAATACTGTGAGTGTCAGGAAGACTGAGCTACCATCACCTGCAGCACGCACAGATAAACAGAACACCATCTCATCACGAGATAAGTCTTTCAATCAAGAATGTCCCATCCATAAAAAACCGCATTCACTGAACAAGTGCAGAGGGTTTAGATCTAAAACCCTACAGGAGCGCAATAAAGTCCTCACAGAGCTTGGGATCTGTTTCAAATGCTGCGCATCACTTGAGCACATGGCCAAGGACTGTAAATCCATTGTCAAGTGTGAGGAGTGTCATAGTGAAAAACACGTTTCAGCCATGCACCCAACCCAGCTAGCTAGAGACACACCGGCTGCAGTCACCACCACTCCCACTCCAAGTCATGGCGGGGAGCCCAAGAATCAGACTGACACCACCACAGCCGTCTCCTGCTCATGCTCAGAGGTATGTGGAGAGGGCCAAACACAGAAATGTTGTGCCCGAATATGCCTCATCAAGGTTTATCCCGAGGGACATCCAGAAAAGGCAATGAAGGTGTATGCCATCATAGACGACCAAAGCAACCAGTCCCTAGCAGGAACCAAATTCTTTGAAGCCTTCGGAATTAATGGACCATCAGAACCCTACACCTTGAACACCTGCTCAGGTCGCATAGAGACTAGCGGCAGAAGAGCCCAGGGATTCATTGCTTCTCCTATCAATGGGAAGACTGAAATACCTCTACCAACGCTCGTTGAATGTGACCAAATACCCAGCCACAGGAATGAAATTCCTACCCCAGAAGCTGCATTTCATCAACCACACCTAAGACACCTCGCTAGTGTTATCCCACCTCTGGACAATAACGCAGAGATTCTACTCCTGCTCGGCAGAGACAATCTAAGGGTACACAAGGTGCGACAGCAGTGTAATGGGCCTGACTATGCACCATACGCCCAGAGACTGGACTTGGGATGGGTAGTCATAGGAAATGTGTGCGTTGATCGATCAGAAATTGATTCCTTCAAGACTTATGTGCATGGAGATGGGCGCACAACCTGCTTAAAGCCATGTCCTCATCACTATGGAGTGAAAGAGAAGTCTCCAGACACAATACAGCTACCTGACATCGCTTCTTCTCTGCATATCGACAACTTGGCAAGATCAGTCTTTCACACAACCAAGGACGACGATAAAGTAGCCTTGTCAGTAGAGGACAGAGAATTCATCGGAATAATGGACTGTGAGTTTTCTAAAGACAAAACCAACCACTCTCCATTACCCTCCCGATCTACCAGGGGAAGACTCCCAAACAACCGAGGTCAAGCTCAGACTAGGTGTAACTCTCTTCAACGTTCCATGAACAGCAAGCCTGAAATGAGAGAACACAGCGTCGCCTTTATGGACAAGGAAGTCTGCAACAATCTAGCAGAACCTGTACCAACTGAACTGAATCCAGCAGATCACGCAACTAGATCTATGTCTATAAGTTCTTTTGCTAACTCTTCTTGGCTTACAGGTCCAGAGTTCCTGTTGAGACAGTCAGAAGAAGGTGTCCAGGAAGCCTTCAGCATCCTAGATCCAGACGACGATCCAGATGTCCGAGCTGAAGTCAATACCCTGGCCACCAGTGCAGAAAAAACTTCCAACCTCGGTTGCCAACGTTTTGAACGTTTCTCCAGCTGGATGAGGCTCATCAGGACTGTCGCTAAGTTAGTGCATATCGCCAGATGCTGTCGTACTGACCTTAAAACCAAAGACTGTCATCGCTGGCATGTCTGCCACAAAGCCCTTTCTGCTGAGGACATCTCCCATAGCGAGTCCCTTATAATACGCCACCTCCAACAGAGGGAATTCGCCATAGAATGGAAGTGTTTATACAACAAACAGCAGATTCCATTAAGAAGTCCTCTCGCCAATTTAAACCCAGTCATCGACAGTTTCGGCTTACTGAGAGTTGGTGGTCGTTTAAATCAGGCTCATCTTGGAGTTGCAGAACAAAATCCTCTCATCATTCCCAATAAACACCATGTTACAGTCTTGCTGATCCGACACCACCATGAAAAGACTGAACACCAAGGCAGGCAAATTACAGAAGGTGCTTTACGGTCTGCAGGCCTCTGGATTATTGGAATGAAGAGACGTGTAGCACAAATACTACACGATTGTGTGCACTGTCGTAAAGCGAGAGGAAAACAACTGTACCAGCAAATGGCTGACTTGCCTACAGACAGACTTTCCACAGAGCCACCTTTCACCTACGTGGGCCTAGACGTTTTCGGACCATGGATGGTGTCCACACGCAGAACTCGCGGAGGCCAAGGAAACAGCAAGCGGTGGGCTGTGTTATTCACCTGCATGAGTGTTCGAGCCGTTCACATTGAGGTGTTAGAGTCCATGGATACCTCCAGCCTAATCAACGCCTTGAGAAGGTTCCTTGCCATCAGAGGACCAGTGAAACAGCTGAGGTCTGACCGTGGAAGCAACTTCGTCGGTGCATGTAGAGAACTGAACATCGACACCAAACCTATCCAAGATTAGCTGGCAGAGAAAGGTTGCACCTGGATCTTCAATCCCCCTCACAGTTCTCACATGGGAGGCTCCTGGGAGAGGATGATCGGGATTTCACGCAACATCTTGAACTCCATGCTAATGGACGTAAATTCCTCAAGACTCACACATGAGACTCTAGTCACTCTTTTAGCTGAAGTCTCAGCCATTATCAATTCAAGACCCCTTGTGCCGGTGACCATGGATCCAGAAACACCAACCATATTAACTCCTACTATTCTCATTACCCAAAAAACTGACAACGTGGTAATGCCCAGCGGAGAGTTCACCCACGCGAACACTTATCAAAAACACTGGAAACGGGTTCAATACTTGGCTGACTACTTCTGGAACCGATGGAGGAAGGAATACCTCACTATTCTTCAAGGAAGAAAGAAGTGGCGACATCCCAAGCCGAACCTCAAGGAAGGAGACCTAGTCCTCATGAAAGATCAGACCACAGAAAGGACTGACTGGCCTATGGGACTAATTACTAGGATACTGCCTAGTCAGGACGGCAATGTTTGGAAGGTGGAGCTAAAGGTCATCAGGAAAGGTGAGACGAAGACCTTTGCAAGGCCAATCCACGAACTTGTTCTGCTTTTGCCCATAGAGAGCGACCCTACAGGATGAACGCTACCGGACCTGAACTTTGAGCCATCCTTCTTGTTTTGGACTCAATTGAGCTTGTTTTTGCATTTAACATGCCTTTCCTTTCAGGTTGTATTATGGACTCAATAGTGAAATCCCCAAAGTGAATTTCAGACGGGGAGTGTGCTGTTTCTATTTGTCTTAGTTAAAACTGTTATTTAATGTTTTTCATGCCTGTCTCTGCTGCCATCTACTGGTCAGACTTTTCAGCTCCTCTGTTTCTTTTGCCCAGCCCATGGGAGTGTCTGATGACCCTCTTGCATCACTTCCTGGGATGTTCATTCCAGCCAGAGCTTTTGTGAGAGCAAGATCCCTTATAGGAGCTACTAGAAGCAAAGTCTTCTGATCACGTAGTAGCTACAGAGGCAAGCATCACTGGAAGATTTCAATGCCAGGTACTTGGATTACTGCACTCTGCATGTCCTAACCTTTGGAGAAAATAAACCACCATTGTTTCATCTCAGCTTGTGCATGTTTTCACTCTGGAGTGCTCTGGTCCTGTCTGCCCTACCTATAGGAAAAACGAAGGTAAGACTCTCACAACCTCTCACAACTACGCACCTTCCATCGCCTTTAAGTGGGGACAGAACAGCCATAGCCCACGTTAGGGCCAACAGCTCCAGCCGGAACGAGCTATAATTGGTGGGGTTCTTCTCGCCCTCATGTAGGGACCGACTGGCATAGGCTATGACCCGTTCCTTGCCTTCTTGGACCTGTGAAAGTACTGCCCCTAGACCCTGTAGACTGGCATCAGTGTGTAGTTGGAAGGGCAGGTTGTAGTCCGCATATGCCAGGATGGGGGGAGACGTTAAGGCACCCTTTAGGGCTTGGAAGGACTCCTCCTGGCTGGGTCCCCAGCTGATGGGTCGTCCTCTGGGGCTGTTGGTGGTCCCTCGAAGCAGGTCATGCAAGGGTGCAGCAAGCCGGGCGAAGTTTTTGACGAACCGGCGGTAGTAGCCGGCCAACCCCAGGAAAGCCCTGACCTCCTTGACGTTTGTGGGCTGCGGCCAATCCCGTATGGCGGCTATCTTCTCTGAAGACGGCTGGACGCCTTCGGCTGAGATCCGGTGGCCCAGGTAATTGATCTCGGGCTGCAGAAAACGGCATTTGCTGGGTTTCAACTTCAGGCCATGTTCTCTCAATCTACTGAACACACGGCCCAGCTGCTGCAGGTGTTCTTCAAAGGTGGCCGAATAGACTACAATGTCGTCCAGGTAGATGAGGGTGAAGTCGAAGTTGAAGTCTCCCAAGCAGTGCTCCATCAGCCGCTGGAAAGTCCCCGGCGCGTTGTTCAGGCCAAAGGGCATCCGGTCGAACTCGTACAGGCCCATGGGTAGGATGAAGGCAGTCTTCTCTCTATCTTTCTCGTGCATAGGTACCTGCCAATATCCGCTGGCCAGATCCAACGAAGAGAAGTATTTGGCTTTCTTCAGAGCTGTAAGGGATTCTTCGATCCTTGGCAAAGGGTATGAGTCCCGGATGGTGCAAGCATTCAAACGGCGGTAGTCCACACAGAACCTCAGGGACCCGTCCTTCTTCTTGACTAACACCACCAGTGCAGCCCAGGGGCTCTGGCTCTCTCGTACCACTCCAGCGTGTAGCATGGAATTCAGGAGATTTTTAACTTCTTGGTATTGCTGGGGAGGTATTTGGCGGTACCTTTCACGGATAGGAGCAGTGTCACCGGTGGGGATTTCGTGCTTGATACTGGTGGTGCACCCAAAGTCGGTGTCATGCCGGGCAAAGGACGCCTGATGCTCTTGAAGTAGCTCTTCCACCTGGGACACCTCCCGTTTGGATTATTGGGATATGTCCAACTGACACTTCTCTCGTAGTTCTCGCCCCGCGTCGGTGTCACCCGCGACAGCGGCCATGGCAGAGACCGTCACTGTCCAATCTCCCTTTGTAGACGGTACAAACTGGAGGGGGCTCATAGGGTTCACCTCTTCGGTTAGAGCGTAGACTCGGGCGAGCTGTGTACCAGCTTCTAGGTCAACGCTCACGTTAGCCGTGTTGCCCAGCCTGACAGGAATTCTTCCCTTTCTCACTACTGCTAGAGTTCGAGCGACTAGTGGATTCAGCTTCCCTTCCTTCGGGGTGCGCGGCTCAATCAGCACCTTCACGCCTTCAAGCTGTCTCGTGGTGCTAAGGGGTAGTGAAATAACTGTCTCTTTCCCAGCCGGTAAAGTGATCCTAGTATGGTGGGGTACGGTGATCGTGGCCAGCGGCAGTTGTTCTTCTGTCATTCGCTGGAGGTTGCAGGTCCGGACCACTTGCTGAAAGGCACGGCGGGTGGCCCTATGTGCGGTCACTTCTTGCCAGTACTTGGGCCCCTTTTTGGTAAACAACACCAAATTCAGGTCTTTCAAGATGTTCATCCCAATAATCATGGGCGTCTCTGATCCAAAGCCTTCCCTGACCACGATTATCCCTCTCTTCCCGACATCTTGGCCACAGATTTCGGTGTTCATCCAGGCAACTCCCGTCACCGGAATGGGTAGATTATTGGCTGCTTTGATCTTGATGGCGGTATCAGGGTCATAGGCAACCCGCGGCTTTAGACACTCTTCGTAGAACTGCTCGGAGATGGTGGATACCTGAGACCCAGTATCCATTAACCCTTGTACGGCGATCCCTTCCAGTAAACTTAGATAATGGTATAATGCCTCAAGCATATGGAAAAATATTGGAATATACAATGAAAAATGCTACTTGCTAATTTGAACATGTTCAAATTAGCAAGTAGCATTTTTCATTGTATATTCCAATATTTTTCCATATGCTTGAGGCATTATACCATTATCTAAGTTTGATGTGCAGCCTTATTCTTATATATAGTATGTATTTTTGGCTTGCACTCATATATATATATTAGTGCTCACTTCAGTTATCCTATTCAGTTATATCCCTTCCAGTAATACTTCCAGGGTGGGGCTATTTGATGCAAGTTTGTTCCGTGGCTGGCTCTGTTTTCCTACACCCCTCTCTTTGGCGTCCCCTGCCGAGTGAGCCTCTTTGGCAGGGGCGTCTAGTTTAAAGGCGGCCGCTGTTGTGGGACATAACTTGCTGGTTCTGGTAGATCGGACCGTGGATGAACTTGAAAGTTCTGGGGGCAACGGTTGGCTCTATGGCGGGGATCGAAACATGTCCAGCATCTTCCCATCGGCCAGCTGGGTTGTTGTCTCGCTTGCCGGCCCGCCTGTTGGTCTAGGGTGAGCTGTAACCCCTGTTTCTGCAACTCTGCCACCATCTGCTTCAGTTCTTCCGTGTTGCTGTTCGGAGTCCCGATACCGGATATGGACCTGCAAGCCGCGGTATATGTCTGGGTCTCCACGACAGGTCCCCTTGAACGTTCTATAGCTTCTTGTTTGACCTCAGCGAACGTAAAGGCCGGATTTATCCGGAGTAGATCTTGCAATGAGCGGTTAAGGTACGGGTCTCTCAATCCGGTCACGAACTGATCTCTCAACACCAGGTCACGGGCACCCGTACTAGCTATCTGTTCTTCTTTTCTACAGGCTTGTTCTAGCAGCACTTGAAGGGCATTGGCATATTGAGGAATGTCCTCCGACTCGAGCTGGGAACGCCGGAAGAACATATAGCGCAATGTTCCCGCATATGTGGTCGGCCCATAGGTGTTCTCCAGCACCCGCACCAAGTCATCCAACGTACGCTGGCCCCTAACCGTCTCCAGCCTGACTGTCGTCCACGCTTCCCCCTCTAATGTTAGCATGGCCATTTCTGCTAAGGTCTTAGGATCAGTATTATACATTTCCCCCACTATCTTAAGTTGTTCAGTCCATTCAGTTACAGGATAGTTCCGTCCGTCAAACTTTCTCACCTGATTGACAATAGACGTCGGGGGAGCTGTCCGGTTATAAGTTACTACCGGGGGGTGATTTTGTTGGTCACACATCCTGCCAACTACGCCACATGAAGCGACCGGTGGTAGGGCCGCGGGTGTGTGTGTATGCTCTATTCCAACAAAATCCCCATACTCAGATTTTACCGGTAGTAACATTTCTTTACTATGAAACATATTTATAACACAGTCAACCGAACTATCTGCGCACATGTGTATGGTGGAGTCCCCGGATCCTCACTCCTTCCGGGTACGCAGCAAGAAAAAAAAAAGAAAAGAGAAAACAACAAAGAAATGGCGGCAACTTTCCCTAACTTTCCATACAATCACGTACCAGTCTATCCCAGAAGAAGATGCCGCTCCCACGTCGCAGGCCTGGAGTCTCACAATGATGGGTCCCGGTGCAGCGCTGGAGGGATGCAGCTCCTCGGTCTTCTCCTTTGATCTTCTCCCGCTGGTAACGGATTCTGGTCAGTCTCTTAGTCCCGGGGCACACCGAGCAGAAAAAGGGATGTCACTGTTGCACGGATGGCTCCCTTGTGTCAGTAACGGCCCCTGCACTTGCACTCAGGGTGCGATGCTCTGCAGTCCAGTTAGATCCTCAGTGAAAACAAAGTCCTGCAGACCGGGGATGGCAGAAACCACTTCCACAGGGTGATTCTTCCAAAAATCCGGTTGCAAAAGAGCCCCCTGTTCAGGGAGACCACACGTAGCTCTCTCCTGGCTGAGCTCCAAGGCTGAACACTTTTTGCCGCTCTTTTTCTTCCTGGTTCAAACAGATCAGTTGTAGGGGATTTCCCACCTCTGTGTCTGTGCTTGCACAGTCTGACACTGCCCCCTTGTGGACAAGTGCTGAAGCAATGTTCAAATCCATTTCTACATTGATGATGCAGTCTGAATTGTTGATCCCATTACATATATTTCTAATATTGGGAAACCGGCAACAGCCTCACTCACCTCCCGGCTTGTCTAACAGACATGGCCGCACATAGAGCACACTAACACTGCTGTATATACATCACAAGAGAGGCTGGGGACAAACACATTACTGGGGGAATATATATTACTGAGGAAAGGGGTATACAGCAATGGGGGGCATACAGCTCTAGAGGAGGGCAGTGACTGAGGTGGGGGGGACAAACAGCTGTGAGGTGGGGGGTGACATGCAGCTCTGGGGGTATACAGCTCTGCGGTGGGGGGGGGGACATTAAGCACCTGGGTGGAGGGAACATACAGCTCTGAGGGGGTATACAGCACCTGGGTGGAGGGGACATACAACTCTGGGAGTATAGTAGTTTGCAGCCTCCATATTGTGTTATGAAGCCCCCATTGTCCTCCATATAGTATTATGTAGCCCCCATATGCACTATGCAGCCCCCATATAACACTAAGCAGCCCCCATATAGCACAATTAAGACCTAGATAGCATTAGGCACCTTCATGTAGTATACAGCCCCTAAATACCACAGTGCAGAGCCAGATAGCATTAGGCACCCTCATGTAGTATATAGCCCCTAAATACCACAGTGCAGAGCCAGATAGCATTAGGCACCCTCATGTAGTATATAGCCCCTAAATACCACAGTGCAGAGCCAGATAGCATTAGGCACCCTCATGTAGTATATAGCCCCTATATACCACAGTGCAGAGCCAGATAGCATTAAGCACCCTCATGTAGTGCAGAGCCCCTATATAGTACATTGCAGAGTCAGATAGCATTAGGCACCCTCATGTAGTATACATCCCCTATATACCACAGTGCAGAGCCAGATAGCATTAGGCACCCTCATATAGTACACAGCACCTATTTAGCACAGTGCAGAGCCAGATAGCATTAGGTATCCTCATGTAGTACACAGACCTATATAGTACAGTGCAGACCCAGGCAGCACAGTGCAGAGCCAGATAGCATTAGGCACCCTCATGTAGCATACAGCTTGTATATAGCACAGCCTGTATATAGCACAGTGCAGAGCCAGATAGCAATAGGCACCCTCATGTAGCATACAGCTTGTATATAGGCTATATACAAGCTGTATGCTACATGAGGGTGCCTATTGCTATCTGGCTCTGCACTGTGCTATATACAGGCTGTGCTATATAACATAGCACAGCCTGTATACAGCACAGTGCAGAGCCAGATAGCAGTAGGCACCCTCATGTAGAATACAGTGATTAATACTCAGTGGTGTAACTAGAGTTTGATGGGCCCTGGTGCAAAATTTGGACCGGGGCCCCCCTCCACTTACACCGACACTTAGGGTACGGAATAATGACACTGACACTTGGGGTACAGGATAATTATTAATGACGCTGACACTTGGCTCTTACCCTCAGCACCCAGGTTTCTCATGATCTGAAATCCCTCTATCAGTACCCTGCTTTCCCATGTTCTGATATCCATCTTGTCCTCAGCACCCAGCTTCCCCATGCTCCGCTATACATCTTTCCCTCAGCACCCAGCTTTCCCATATCAGAGCATGGGAAAGCTGGGTGCTGAGAGATGTACAGCAGAGCATGGGAAAGCTGGGTGCTGAGGGAAAGAGCCTTTTTCCCTCAGGACAAAACATTTCCATCCCATACTTGTATCTTTGTCCCCCCTTGTATATAGATCTCCAAATACTATAATGGCCCCCACATAGCCTTCCGTATAATATAAAGGGTCCCACATAACCCTTGATATATTAGAATGTACCCCCATAGTTCTCCATGTATTACAATGCATTTCCCCAAAGTTCTCCATGTATTATAATTCACCCCATAGTTCTCCATATATTATACTGCACCACATAGGCCTCCAATTTTATAACGTACACCCATAGGCCATGTATAAGGTAGCCTCCATATTCCTCCATATATTATAATGTAGCCCCATAGTCCTATATGTATTACAATGTAGCGCCATAAATCATCATATTGTATTATGCAGCCCCATACTCCTCCATGTATAATGCACCCCTATATTCCATGTATAAGGTGTCCTTCATTTTGTATTATGCAGCCCCATACTCCTCCATGTATAATGCACCCCTAGTCCATGTATAAGGTGTCCTTCATGTTTATTATGTAGTACCATAGACCTCCATGTATCATGCAGCCAGCACCCCCAGGCCTCCATGTGTCATGCAGCCAGCAAAATAAAAAAACAAGTACCTCTCTTCTCCTTCCG
This sequence comes from Anomaloglossus baeobatrachus, assembly GCF_048569485.1. NCBI lineage: Eukaryota > Metazoa > Chordata > Amphibia > Anura > Aromobatidae > Anomaloglossus > Anomaloglossus baeobatrachus. The sequence goes on along the minus strand of NC_134357.1, from coordinate 570,862,375 downwards.
ACCCCTGCGACCGCGGTAGTTACTCCCCTGCCCCCATATCTCACACACCCTGCTCCCCATACAGCCTGCACCCCCATATCACACACACTGCACCCCCACATGTCACACACCCTGCTCCCCATACAGCCTGCACCCCCCAGATCACACTCACTACACCCCCATATGTCACACACCCTGCTCCCCATACAGCCTGCACCCCCATATCACACACACTACACCCCCATATCTCACACACCCTGCTCCCCATACAGCCTGCACCCCACAGATCACACACACTACACCTCCATATGTCACACACCCTGCTTCCCATACAGCCTGCACCCCCCAGATCACACACACTACACCCCCATATCTCACACACCCTGCTCCCCATACAGCCTGCACCCCCCAGATCACACACACTACACCCCCATATCTCACACACCCTGCTCCCCATACAGCCTGCACCCCCATATCATACACACTACACCCCCATATCTCACACACCCTGCCCACATATCTCACCCTGCCTGTACCCCAACTTACCCCTCTCAAACACTCTGCACCCCTTCACATCCTTCTGTCACAGTCTACAGCCCTCATATGCCACTCACCCTGCAGCCCCCTTTCCCCTCATGTCCCCTCTTTTCTTATTACCAGTCATGTGTCCAAATCTCCTTCAGGATTCAGTATCTTTGCTTTCTGCCGGCAATCCTGTGTCTCCTCCCACACAGTCACATGGGTGTGACATCATCGCAGGTCCTGCAGGATGGCTTATTCCGTCTTCTGTGCAGGTCAGGAGCTCTCCTGCAGCTCAGAAACGGCTGGTGGCCTCTCCAGGTCAGGGGCCCCTCTACTGACACTGGGCTCCCCTGACGGTCGCATTGTCGGCCACTACACAGCGGCACTACACATAGGGGCCCGGCAGCCGGCTCTGCAGAGCGGCTGCCGGGCCCCTATGTGTACTAGTGCCGCTGTGTAGTGGCCGGCCTGTGAGTTAGGGGAGCCCAGTGTCAGTAGAGGGACGGCTCACTTCTCCTCGTTCCCCCGCTGATCCGGTTTCCTCGGCACGTCGTCCATTGCTGTCGCTCGCTCTGACCTCTCAGCAGGCGCGCAGTGATGACGTCACCGCGGTCCTCTGCAGAGCTGTCAGAACGCCGACAGTCCCAGCGGGGAGAATGATAGAGAGAGCGCGCCGCTCACTCTCTCATCAGTGCTCTCAATTGTATCGGCACCTGCGATGCCGATGCAATTGAAAGCGCGATCCTCGGCGGGGGGCGGTGACAGCACGGCCACCGGGCCCCCCTGAGTAGCGGTGCGCCACTCCTGCCACCGCGAGTGGGCCCCCCCGGCAGCTCAGGGCCCCGGCATTTGACCGGGTTTGACGGGTGCTGGCGCCGGCCCTGCCGTGTGTGTATGGAGCCAAACCGCCTGTGTACGGAAAAGAGTTGTGTATGGAGCAGAACTTTGTGTGTATGACGTGTACGTAGCGGAGCCCTGTGTCTACAGAGCAGAACTGTATGTGTACAACATCTAGAGAGCGGAGCCGCATGTGTATGTTGTGTACGGAACTGAGCTACGTGTGTACAACAGGTGACCCAGGTGTTTAAGATGTGTGTACGACAAATGCGGAGTGGAGCTGGGCGTATACGACGTGTACAGAGTGGAGCCAGGTGTGTATGACGTGTATGGAGTGAAGCCGTGTGTGTTTACGACGTTTACAGAGAGGAGCAGCTTGGGTATGGCTAGAGATGAGCAAACCTGTTTCGATAAAGGTGTTCCAACTTCAGATTCGGTACGAGCCTTATCTGGTCATTTTGGGCTCAGTAACATGAACACTTTCCCCAAGAGTCGGCAATGTTCGGTTTTGTTCGATCATTGATTGTGGGTTTTTTAAAAATGCTTTTCTAATAACATATTATGCTTTTGTATAGGATTGTGGTGCTGTTTGATGAATGGGAGAAGTCAGAGGCACGTGGCACCATTTTTTTTTCTTAACCTTATTTACGGATGTTCCTGGTGCCAATCGCTGCGCAGCAAACAACCACAAGGTTCACACACAAGGGCTTTTGTCATTGGCTGCCTAAGTGACATATCCATCTGCATATAAAATACGGACATGCGGAGTTGGCGCCATTTTCTGAATGTGAAACATTAGGGAAGGTGCTGCCACTGGGGTTGCTAGACAGTGAGCTTAGCTAGGGGTTTAATGACTGGTAGTGTGAGATAGGAGAGCGATTGTGAGTGCATGCTAAAGAATTGCCAGTGAAAGATCTAAATAGTTATTGCTACTTTTTACTGCCTATTCCAAATTAGCCAGTGAAACTCATTTATAGGTACTGTTAGTTAGTACTGCCTGCTGTAAATTTGCTAGTGAACTAGCTAAAACGTTCTTGGCAGTTTTCATTGCCTGCTCAAAATTACACTGTCAACCACATTTCTAAGTATTATTAGTTAGTAGTGCCTGCTGTAAATTTGCTAGTGAACTACCTAATAGGTATTGGTACTTTTAAGTGTCTGCAGTGAACAACATTTCTAGTTATTGATACTTTTTAGTGCCTTCACAATATTGCCAACTCAGGCAGGAAATAAATAATTTATCTGTTGTGTCAGGTGTCTGACATGTGTGGGCGTAGGGTTGTGTGACGCCCTGGCCTATCAGGTCGTCACAGGGTATTGTGCAATCTGCCCTTCTGCACGGTATCCACCCTCATTGGTTACGGATGCTGGTCCTTTGGTGTTGCTAACAGCTTAGCCAATCAAAATCCTAGGAACACTTCCCACTTTAACCTACCAGACACACCATTGGGGGGCCTGAAGGGAATAGGGCCGTCCACATGGGGGGTTGGTGAGGGAAAGTTAGGAAAGTAACAGTTGAGCTTGGGAAGTTGAAAGGAGAGGAGGTGGAGTGGTGGCTCTTGTGAGGAGAGGCCACGGAGAAGAGCTCCTGTGTACTAGGTGGCAGACGTTGGTCTGGGCCTGGTAGGAGCTGGAACCCCAGTCGCAGGGGACAGTGTCAAGGGGCACGGACTGCCGAGGAGGGCGGCCGGCGGCCTTGAGCTATCACCGGGCAGGGGCCAGGGCATGACAGGGTACGTGGACCTTAGGCCGGAAAGTAGCTTCACGCGTTCCGGTAATTTACCCGACGGGGGTGAAGACTTCAAGTGTCATCCCCAACCCGCTCCAAAATCAGGGTACTGGAGTACCGATGGGATAGGACTTTCCCAATACAGTCCAAAGAAATCCTACGCGTGAACCCTGAGAACAAGCTCACTCCGTTAGCCATACAGGTGAGCGGGACCCGAAGAGTTTTATACCCACGGGTCCAACAGAGACAGAGGTGCCAAGGACAGGGCCACAGGCTAACAGCAACACCAAGGGCACGGACCCAAGCATGCTCCCTACAAGCTACAGTGGTGCTCAAAAATCTGGTTTACAAGCTGTCGGTGTTGTTATTCCTGGACTGAGTACACTAAAACATCCCTGTTCCTACCCCAGCGGCACCCATTCACCAACCATCCGACGGGCCCCGGGACACAAACCCACCGTCACCGGGCTCCCCAACCGCAACGGTGGTTCCTCACATTACCACTCACCATGGGTGGCATCACGAACTTTCCAAACCCCCTGTACATAGCCCCCCTTTCATTCGAGTGGCTGCGCGACCCCCGGGTTTGGAGACCCCTCGAGCCACCACGGATCCGGATCTGAGCAGCGGCCCGGCTGCTGGCACGGGGGCGGCACAGTTGCGAAACAACTGTTTGATAGGGGAAGGGTACATCAACCATGAGTGGTAAATCATGACGAGATTGTAATGGAAGGATGAATAGGTGGGGTGTTCGAGGTGTACTTGTGGGAAGTTCTGTTAGTCAAAGCTCTAGTGAGCAAACACCAGCTCATCCTATTGCAAGAAAAATGAGAACAACTTCCATTACTGGACAGTCTACTCCACTAGATTTCTTTGGCAGCTCCACATCATTTCAACTTCAAAATGACTCTGATAACGAATGCAAGATAATGAAGCTCTAGATCCCACTTGGAGTGAACCCAGAGGCATGTGTCGCGGACGGGTGCCGCCTCCGCTGCGGCAACCGGGGCTGCTCGAGTGACGCTTGGATCCGGGATCGTGTCTGGGGCTCGAGTGGTGACCAGACCCGGGGCTGGTGCAAGCGCCCATCCTCGCAACAGTGAAAAAAGGGAGTATTTACAAGGGAGATTGTCTGTGACGCCACCCGTGGGTTGCGGTGATGGGATGGTGGCACCGCCGCTGCCTCTCGGGGCCGGTGTCCGGGACCGATGGTGTGGGGGCAGCAAGGTGGTATCCCCTCCACGGGTAGGGGGAGGTGTAGTCCCGGGGCCCGGGTGTAGGTATGGAGCCGTGCTGGAGTGCCGTCGGCAGGTCGGATCGGATGACACTGATGTACTCACAATTAGGAAGGATGCACACAGAGTCTGTATTGTAAACCAAGGCCGGATGCAGGTTGCCTCCTGGAGGGGTGTGCTGGTCCCGCACACGGGTTGGCAAGGTAGGGACCCTTCCTCCTGCACTTGTGTCTTGCTGTGTGTTGATTAAACCCGCTTGGAACTGGAGAAATCCGCTCCCCTGCAGCTTTGTACGCAGAGAGAGCCGTTGCCCACAAACTCTGACCCGTGGGATTTAATGTGTTCTTGGTGGACACCCTATCCCCCGCGTTAGGCTGCCAGTTTGCTCTATCTGGGCTTCTCTCTTCAGAAACAAGGCCTGGTACCTTGTACCGCTGGTTAATTAACAAGGGTTGAAAAAGGAGAAAAGGTAGAACAAAACCAAGAAATTGAAGAAAAAATAGTAACAAACTATAAAATAATTAGGATCAGATACAAGAACAATGAGAGCAAAAGTTGCATAATAAAACTGCACAGATTAAAACAGGAAAGGAAGGTAAGGGCCCCCCTCACGGACGGCACGACCACCTATGATTAATTATATGTGGCAACAGGGAAATCTGGTGGAGATGTCCATAGATGAATGGTTAACCAATTCAGTGCAATTATGATTGTATAAGGTCAAATAACAAGGGAAACTGGTGATGGTATTAAAAACCAGTAAAGTGGCACAATATAGGGTCTAAGAACAGGGGAAACTGGTGAAGTTTTCACAAGTACAATTATTATCACTTCTAAAGATGGAAAATAACGGATGAGTGTATACTCAAGATAACAGGGGAAACTGGCAGGTATATATTAAAAGCATGTGGGTGGGGTGGACATACAGCAAGGGTGAAAAACTGGATGTGTGTCTATAATATGATTAGATGTCCAATCCACACAATAAATTACACATGCAAGCAAGATCAAAAGGCCAGTAAGGGTTAATCTTGTAGTTAAAAAATACACTGACTGATAAAATGTATAGGATTCAAGTAGAAAAGACACAGGGCAAAAAGGTAAAGAGTAAAAGAGTCCTTAATTTGTGCATTGCAAACCAGCAAAGTAAATGTTCAGGATTCCCAATAATTACCAAAGAAGCTTCTGCTCTAAAGGTTATTTACTATTACAAAAAAGGGGCATAACTAACGACCTCATTTAGACCGCTAGGGACCAAGGTGTTTAAGAGTACGATCCATTTAGACTCTCACTGAGCGAGAGTCTTGCGCAAATTACCACCCCGAATTCCACCCTGGACTAAATCGATGCCTCTAACCTGGAGAGATGAAAAGCGGTTATTCCTGGCTCACTGCATATATATAATAGGTGCTCAGAAAAATAATAGCAAGTCCAATAGAAAATAGTTCTGGCACACTCAAAAGATAAATGGAAAAAGAGACTCTTGAAATGCTTAAATGGTTTTATTTGTGCATTAGTCAAAAAATGATAATTCATCCAAAAATGATAATTCATCCAACGTTTCGACCATTAAATTGAAGGTCTTTATCAAGGACAAAGTTATCTAATATAACAAAAACATGTGTACAATTAGTGCATGGTAAAAACATATAATGTAACATGTTGCATAGAACAAAAGATAGGCTGTAATAACAGACCAAATAAACATATCGGACAGCACATAATAAAACAAGGACATATATATCCTCACAGAATCTATGTATTTCAATATAGAAGACGCCTATCCTAGAAAAAGCTCATAGAAGTATACATGTTGTTTCATCAATGGAGCAGAAAAGAGGCAGCAGTAACACCCACCTATATGAACAACTGGGCGGTGTATGTTCTACAGTATGTGGACATCACCATAAGATCAAAGTGAACAGAATTGTAATCCTATGTAGGAAATAGAATCAAATGAGTATCACATAAAAAACACACAAATATGCAAATGATATGAGAATACGTTCTTTGCAATTATGAAGTATACACGTGTATATATGCCTTTCTCTCTTTATACCTTATGCACTGAAGAAGGTAGGTGGTAAATGGTAGAGACCGTCATGACACTCATGTCATCCTGAGGCTACTGAGAATTTCTCAGTGAAGGTATCAGAATATTCTTTCTGCATTCCAGGTAGTTTGTCTTCCCAATATGTGTCATTTGGTACACATGTCACTCTGTATATTTTCTCCTTCTCTCTATGTTTTGAAATATTACTTTGATGCAAGTATTTATGCCTCTTTACTTAGAACATTCTCTTCTTTTCTGAGGCTACTGAGAAACTCTTAGTGAAGGAAACACAGTATTCCTCTCTACACCCTAACGTATCTACCTTTGACCGCCACTCAGTTCTCCAGGTAGACGATTTCTTTCATGTCAATTTTCTACTTCATACCTGTCACAATACATGTAGCCTTGGTACCCTGTGTATTACTCCAATATGTACGTTTATACCTATTTGCGTCTAGAACTGTCCACATTCCACTACGCTTTCATTCTCTACCATTTACCACCTACCTTCTTCAGTGCATAAGGTATAAAGAGAGAAAGGCATATATACACATGTATACTTCATAATTGCAAAGAAGGTATTCTTCTCATATCATTTGCATATTTGTGTGTTTTTTTATGTGATACTCATTTGATTCTATTTCCTACATAGGATTACAATTCTGTTCACTTTGATCTTATGGTGATGTCCACATACTGTAGAACATACACCGCCCAGTTGTTCATATAGGTGCGTGTTACTGCTGCCTCCTTTCTGCTCCATTGATGAAACAACATGTATACTTCTATGAGCTTTTTCTATGATAGGCGTCTTCTATATTGAAATACATAGATTCCGTGAGCATATATATGTCCTTGTTTTATTATGTGCTGTCCGATATGTTTATTTGGTCTGTTATTACAGCCTATCTTTTGTTCTATGCAACATGTTACATTATATGTTTTTACCATGCACTAATTGTACACATGTTTTTGTTATATTAGATAACTTTGTCCTTGATAAAGACCTTCAATTTAATGGTCGAAACGTTGGATGAATTATCATTTTTGGATGAATTATCATTTTTTGACTTATGCACAAATAAAACCATTTAAGCATTTCAAGAGTCTCTTTTTCCATTTATCTTTTGAGTGTGCCAGAACTATTTTCTATTGGTCTAACCTGGAGAGACCTGGGATCACTCTGATGATAAAGTCTAAAATGATGGGGTAGAGTCTTAAGTAAGATGATATCCCCCGCCGACTTTGCCCCCTTGATATTCCTGACGTGTTCCCTGACCCGTATGCGGAGCTCACGTGAAGTGAGGCCCACATAAATCAGGGAACACGCGCAGGTCGCATAGTAGACAACATAAGTAGTCCCACAATTGATGCAATTATTGATGAAAAAAGATCTAGTGCCATCAGAGGAGGAAAAGGAATTTGCTTCTAACGATATTGCTGCACGCCACACAATTTCTGCAAGGAAAACACCCACGGAGTGGGCCACTCGAACCGAAAAAATTCGTCCGGGGAGGAATGTAATGACTATTGAAAAGGAGATCCCCGAGGTTGTTTGCCCGTTTGGCCGTCATGAGAGGTCGATCGGACAGCACCGCCGCTAGGAACGGGTCAGTGAGTAATACAGGCCAGTGCTTCTCCAAAATGCCCCTCATCGTGTCCCACTCGTGATTAAAAGTGCTGATAAAGCGAACATTATTATCATGGCTGGACCGACGTGGGGTGTATCAAAGAAGTTGGTTGCGAGGGGTATGTTTATTGCGATTATATCCCTTCTTGATACACCTATTACTGTATCCCCTCGCTTGGAACCTGCACCGGAGATCGGAGGACTGGGACCCAAAGGTGTAATTCGAGGAGTAGATCCGCCTCATCCTTAGGAACTGTCCGGTAGGGATGGCGCGTATGGTGGCCGGAGTGTGCCTGGATGACACATACAATGCATTGACCGACGTGTCGTTGCGGAACACGTCGGTCTGCACGCCACCAGAATCATCAACCACAATCCGAATATCTAGAAAATCAATTTCAGAGCGACTAGATCTATGGGTGAGTCTGATATTATAAGGATTGTGGTTGAGAGTATCAATGAATGAACTGAACTGCTCAGGCGTGCCCTGCCGAAAAAATTAAAATGTCATCTATCTAGCGGAGCCAGCACTGCACATGGGCGCTGGCCTGGCAGCCGCTGTAGATAATAGATGTCCTTAAAAACAAAGAAATTGTGGGTAAGGGCAAACCTGAGCAGCTCCAGGATCAAATCATTGAGCATGCCATCGCAACCGGAAGTACCAAGGAAGAAGCGGACAGCCTCCAGTCCATCCTCATGACCGATGCAGGTATACAGTGTTTCCACATCGGCACAGACCATAATCATGTCTTCATCCATAAAGACGCCATCAAGAAGCCTCAGGACGTCCGTGGTGTCTTTCACATAGGAGGGTAAGCATTCGACCAATGGTTTTAAATAAAAATCAATGCATTTACAAATTGGGTCGCATAACCCTCCTATGCCAGACACAATCGGACGCCCCGGGGGGCTGAGGGCGTCTTTATGGATTTTAGGTAGAAGATAAAAAGTGGGAACACGTGGAAAGTCAGTGAGCAATCCCTCGAGCATCTTGTCAATAATCCCCAAATCATGGGCGCGCAGCAAGATCTTTTTTAATTCCTGGGAGAATGTTTTTAAAGGACAGCAAGAAAGACGTGTATAGGTGTTTTTATCACAAAGCTGCCTAAGAGCGACGTCGCAGGGAAGGTAAGTCCGTGTGATGGGTGTAAGCAATGTTGTGCGCCACGGGCAGCGATTTGCCCGTGACGCACAACCGACGGGGGCGGGTACGCTCGCTAGCGATATCAATAGCGATATCGCAGTGTGTAAAGTGCCCTTTAGTCTGATTAGTACGAAGGTGGTCTACCTTTTCAAAATGGACTGGATAGAGCCCTTACTTAACAGAGAAAAATCTCACCAAGTGCTTCTTGCTTAAGGCCCCGTCACACACATAGATAAATCTTTGGCAGATCTGTGGTTGCAGTGAAATCATGGACATATTGTTCCATTTGTACACAGCCACAAACCTGGCACTGATTGTCCACAATTTCACTGCAACCACAGATCTGCCGCAGATTTATCTCTGTGTGTGACAGGGCCTTTACATAGACTTCCTTTATTAATGCCCAACGCGTCAAGCCGTGCATGATAGTTTCGAATTTACAGATTGATACATGAGGGAGCAAATTGCTGGCAGAGTTCCTGTAAGGCTTGTGTAATGTATTGTCACAAGTTTTTTTTTGTGTGTGTGCCTTAGGGAGGAGAGGGGAGGGGTTCTGGGAAGTTCTCCCAGTTTGTTGGTTTATATAAAATTCACCGTCTAATCTTCCTTTTTGTCTTATTATTGACATACTGTATTTCCTTTCGTATTTTTATTTTATCCCAGATATGTATGTTTGTTTTGCCTTCTTTTCAATAAAGATGGTTTAAAAAAAAAAAAAAGAAACATTATGCTGAAGATACCTTCACTGAAGTTTGGACCTCGGTTTATTGGTCTGTACAAAATCACAGCAGTCATTATTCCAGTTCCTTTCCACCTTGTATCACTGGCATCTTACGAGATTCATAATGTTTTCGATAGATCTCTGTTAAAGAAGTATGTGGATTCGGGACCCCTCTGAGTCTATGGATCATTAGAATTTCAGGTGTTCAAAATCATTGATTCTCATTTTGTTTCCCAATATTTACAGTAATTGGTTCATTGGCAAGGTTATGGTCCTGAGGAGAGGACTTGTGCACCTGCTTCAGATATCCTGGTTACGATATTACATCGTCTCCATCCTGAGTCACCAGGAATTGAGTGTCCAGAGGCCCCTCTTAGAGGGAGGGGAACTGTCAATGGAGTTCTGCATGAGCTTCATCAACTGTCATGGCGGCATTGAGCGCTTTTTAGATTGCAGATTCTGACACTCCTCCTGATGGTTTTTTTAGTGCCTGAGATCCACACAGTGAGACTCTGGCGTCGACCTGCTGTGTGCTGATTCATATCAAGAGTTAATATTTGCTGGTCTACTTGCTCTTTTGGTCACTTGATCTACTCTCCTTTCATTTATGCTGCTGGAAACCTTCCACCCATGCCAGCTATAGTATTCTATATTAGTCTGTGAGGTGTGGTGTCCCAGACTTACTGGTGAAAGTTGTGCTCATTGCTTGGTTACCCCTGTTGTTTTGTAGCTTCCTTCCTTTTCTTGTTTTTCTCCCTGAACCTCTTATTGTCTTTGTACATTTAGTGTGTTCGTGCTGTGTGACAGAGTTTTGGTTTTTCTCTGTCTTTCTGTGGGATTCATCACACTCCTGTCCCATCCCTCTCTGGGGAATCAAATCAGGACTGCTCAGGAGAAGGGCCTAAACTAGCTTTAGGGACAGCCCAGGAGCTTGGGTTCCTTGCTATCCCATAGTTCTTTTGACAGTAGTCCTCTAATGATAATCTACTGCTGATTAAACAGTGGCTTTATCAAAATTACTCCAAAGTAGCCCAGTAAGTGAAACACCGCTGGAATCAGGATCTAAGTGGGCTTTACACACTACGAGATCGCTACAGCAATTTCGTTGGGGTCACGGATTTTGTGACGCACATCCGGCCGCTGTAGCGATCTCGTTGTGTGTGACTCCTAGGAGCGATTTTGGATCGTTGCAAAAACGTCCAAAATCGCTCCTCGTTGACATGGGGGTCCTCTCCCAAATATCGCTGCTGTCGCTTGGACGAAGTTGATCCTCGTCCCTGCGGCAGCACACATTGCTACCGCAGGAACGAGGAACCTCTCCTTACCTGCCACACGCCAGCAATGAGGATGGAAGAAGGTGGGCGGGATGTTCGTCCCGCTCATCTCCGCCCCTCTGCTTTGATTGGGCGGCCGCTTAGTGATGTCGCTGTGACGCCGAGCAAACCGCCCCCTTAGAAAGGAGGCGGTTCGCCGGTCACAGCGACGTCGCCGAGCAGGTAAGTACGTGTGACGCTGCCGTAGCGATAATGTTCGCTACGGCAGCGATCTTCACATATCGCCATAACGATAAGGGCGGGTGCTATCACGCTCGCCATCGCTAGCATCGGCTAGCGATGTCACAGCGTGTAAAGCCACCCTTACAATACGTTATGCTGCTGTCAGATTAGGTGTTAAAAACCTGGTGAAAGATTCCCTTTAATACTTCATACAAAAGCCTTTGTTGGTGATGAAACTTCCAGACACTTCCTGTATGAAGACACTAGTCGGCTGCTTTGCTCTAGTGGATTTTGGCCCATTTTTCCACAAAAACACTCCTCACATCCTGCAGGTCCCAGGCTCCTTCTATGAACTCTGAACTTTAGTTCCTTCCATACATTTTCTATTGGATTCAGGTCAGGTGATTGGCTCGGCCATTCTAACAGCTCACTGTGAAGTTATTCCCATTTAGTCCGGAGCATGGATAGCAGCTCGGCCTTGGCACAAGGAAACTGTAATGAAAGAAGGATAATACAGCCCAATGGACATGCCATCTCCTTTTTTAAGTATCTTAAACAGGACAATTATCCTGCGAATTGCCTTGATCCTATTTGTAGTATAATGGCCCCCACATAGCCCTGGGAATAGTAGAATGGCCCCCATATTGCCCTGAAAATTGTATAATGGCCCCCATATTGCCCTGCAAATGGTATAATGGCCCCCGCAAATAGTAGCCCTGCAAATAGTATAATGCATCGCACCGCCGACTCACAGGCCCCATAGTGGCACACCTCGGGGTTTAGTGTTTATCAAAAAATGGTTACAAAAAAAATAAAGAAATAAATTCATAGCACACAAAAAAGTATTCGGTTACAGAAAGAGAAAGAAAAGCATTCTGAATGGTTCTGGCGTATCGTTTTATCAGTTGAAGCTTGATGTGACCTTCAGCAGATTCTCAGGCTATGTGCCCACGGGGAGAGTGTCCTGTGGTTATATCCACAGGACATTCTGCAGGAGCTGGCAGAAATCCGCAGCACAACTTTTGTCTGTATACATGCTGCGGTTGTACAGTGGAATGTCCTGCGGATATGCTGCAGTGTCCTGCATTGAGGATACAGTACCAAGGCTTCGGCACTGTATCCTCAATGCAGAACAAGTGCTGGAGTGTCGGTGAGTTCATACTTACCTCCATCACGCAGCACGTCACTTTCCGGCCGTATCTGTGCACTGTGCAGGAGAAGGTGGGCAGGCCTGCACTAGCTCTGGCTGTCACATGACCGGAGCTCGTGCAGGCCCCGCCCACCTCCTCCTTCCTGCTCCTAGCTCCACTGCGCTCCAGTCTGTACCGCTGTTAGAAATCCGCAGGAATTAGTCACATGCTGAAGATTTTTCCGCAGGGAAATTCGCATTATTTCCGCTGCGGTAAAAAACGCAGCATGGGCACAGCACTCCCCAAATGCCATAGAAATGGCTGGGGACTTGCTGCACTGTGGATTTTTGAAAAATTTGCGGAATTTCCGCGAAAAAATCGCGGCAAATTCCACACATTTTTCGCAGTGTGGGCACATAGCCTCAGGGTTCGGAGATATCTGAAACCACACCTAGTTGTGTGTTCTCTTTTATATACAATTGATCTTAATAGAACTGCATTGGTTTCTATTTATTCTTTGTGTTTCAATATGGTGATATGCTAGGTACCGAAGCCTCATCCAAATTTGTAAAGGTTAAGACTTGTACATCTTTTAAAGGAAATATCAGAAGGAATTCGAAGGGCAACATCATGCTTAGTGAGTCTTTCAGCACAGAGATGTTTTGCGTGATCCTGGGTCAGCATACTAGTGACTGAATGTAATTTTGTATTATAAATGTGCAATCGAATATCATGTCTGTTAGGCCGGGGCCACACGGGGGACTACTGCGATCCTCGCATGACACTCGGCTCACGCTGGCAGCACAGCAGGAGCCGAGTGTCATGCCAGTGTCACTGCGACTGAGGTCCGATCATGCTATCGGACCACAACTGCAGGGGATGGGCCGGCTCTGAGGAGGGGCGGGCTAGTGCTGAGAAGGAGGGGCCAGTGCTGTGGAGGGGAACAAGGGATTTATCTACTTCTCTCATCCGTTGCCGGCTGTTGCCATTCTCGCTCTGCACTCGCAGTACACCGGTGTACCGCAAGTGCAGTGCGATTTTTCTCTCGCCCCATAGACTTAAATGGGTGCGAGAGAAACTATTACAGTTGCGGCATGCTGCGATTCTTTTCTCCGTCCAATTAGGGCTGAGAAAATAAACGCTCATGGGTGCTGGCACATAGGCTAATATTGGTCTGAGTGGAATGCGATGTTTTATAGCATTCCACTCGCTCCCATTTTCATGCTGTGTTTCTTAGGCCTTACTATGTCTATATGCTGCCACTGCTGTCGTCTTTTTAGTGGATCTAATTGTAACATCTAGGTCCATGCCTGTCCCGTCTGCTTCCTCCTCAGTCGCTAGGAGGCGCCTCACCTTTGCTGCGGGCAATGCTGAGGGGTGGTCCAGTTGAATTGTTCTGTCTGTTGGTTGTTCTTAGGCTTTGACTCCACTTGCGTATAGCTTCCAATGTGAGAGCATCGGAAGCGATATGCTAATGATCCTTGGTTCTGCTACAAGCGTGAGCCGAGGGTCATGCAACTGTGATCCGATCTTGCGATTGGATTCGAGCTGCGGATTAGAGGGAGGGAGCACATTCTCCCTATTCTCAGTGTCCTGTCTTGCCGCATATTGCACTGCATTCTGATGACATCCGAGTGCAGTGCAATGTTTCACACGCACCCATAGACTTGTGTGGGTGTGTGAGCTGAGACACGCTGTCAAACAGCATGCAGCGATTCTTTTCTCATGCTGATATGGCATGAGAAATCATTCCCAGATGGACACTGCTCCATAGTTTTGCTCTGGTGCGGGTGCTACTGGATCAGTAATTCTTGCTTTGTGAGTTCCAGGTTGCCTTGTTTGTGCACTCATACCGGTATTAACAGAAACAAAGTCACAACTAAAGTTTGCGCTAAATCAATAATTTATTTCAATAAATGATCATTCGTTATGGATTCAGCAATAGTAGAAGGAAGAACGCAGCATTCACCAAATGGCCCAAGAAGTTCTGCATCAATGCTACCTCACAGTCATCACAATGTAATAAATGACAGGTGAGCAGATTCTATACATCTAATATTTTCCTGTTCCAGTGTTTGTACCTTTTAGAGTGAAATGATGGACCTGTCTGAGGTGGTCCGACCTCCAGTCCTAGTTACTCCTGGGATAACTTGTTGGGTCTTCTTGATGAGCACTACATCATCCTAGTATATTGATATGTGAAAATGTATACTAGAATTCTATGGATGAATAGGTGCCCCCTAGCCTGGCTCAGTGGTGTAAGATGATTGATACATACATATATACCATTTTATTCTGCTATCAGTTTCTTATGTATGGCCAAATCACAAAACCAATCCGCACCAAATTAGGCACATCGGTAAATAAGAGACATAGAAAGGTTAACGAGATATTCGCCAAAAAGCGCAACACAAAATCAAATATTAATTTTTAAAGAAATTATTGAACTGTTCGGCTTTAAATTAGCATTCTAGGCAAATCAGCTGCTTTTGATAATTTTAAAATTGTATTCAGATCTATAGAGCCTATTGTTCTCGAGATATTTGCAAAAAGAAAAAGGAACTTAAAAGCAAATATAAATTCACAGGAAAATGTTTGGCCCAAATTTGCCGCATAGGTAAACAGGAAGTTTTAGACTGGATACCGGCTCGCTAAGCTCTTCCGTTCTCAACATACTTGCAAAAAATTGAAAAAAGCAAATCTTTACATTTCTTCAGGACACCACTACAGAGAAAAAAAATCTGCCCATGTTAACCAGACATTGATCAGGGTTTGACCAGAGTGTGGTCTGCGTATGATCAATTTTTCTCATACAAAAAGAAAAAAAAGTAAAAAAAAAACAAACAAAATTTTCATATTTTTTATCAAAATTTCTATATATTTTCAAAAGTAAAATGCAAATTATATTGACTAAAATTGTCCACTAATATGATGTATAATGAGACACGAAAAAACTATTTCATAATCATTCAGATGTGTTGACATGTTGCAGAGTTATTACCACCATAAAGTGACACTGGTAAAACTGTAAAATTTGGCCTAGTCTGGAAGGTGAAGTCAGGCTGGGGGGGTGAATCTCAGATCCTTAATGTAATTCTTGCTTCTATTTCTATACAAACTATATATCAACTCTCCTTCGACGAAACAGGTTTCTTTATTTTAATTTATTGTTCTAAACTGCTTTCCCTTTTAGACTTGTAACTTAATTTTGACTATAACTTAACTTTTAATGTAATCTTTCTTGTACAATTAATAACATAATTTTATAAAATATGAAATGGCTACTTTATATTTTCTTAAACAGAGAAATTACATAAACTTCTTTGTTTAAACATTTTCCTATTCTAAATGTGAAAATGGCTCTTCTGTGTGTATTGTTTGATTCATATCAAGAGTTGATTTACAACAACAATAATCCCCACATTCTGGGCATGAAAATGGATTATACCCTGTATGAGTTCTCAAATGTACCTTAAGATTTGATTTCTTATTAAAACATTTCCCACATTCTGAACAATATGGCCACTCCCCTGTGTGAATTATCATATGTGCAAGAAGAGCTGCTTTGTAGATAAAATTTTTCCCACATTCTGGACATGAAAATGGTTTCTCCCCTGTGTGAATTCTCTGATGTACAGTAAGATTTTCTTTCCTGTTAAAACATTTACCACATAATGAACATGAAAATGGCTTTTCCCCTGTGTGGATTATCTGATGTCTAACAAGCTCTGATTTAATGCTATAAGTATTTCCACATTCGTGACATGAAAATGGCTTCTCCCCTGTATGCATGCTTTTATGTTTAACAAGTTCTCCTCTGTTAGTAAAACAATTTCCACATTCGTGACATGTAAATGGCTTCATCCCTGTGTGAATTCTCTGATGTGCAGTTAGATTTGATTTGTTGGTAAAACATTTCCCACATTCTGCACAAAAATATGGCTTCTCCCCTGTGGGAATTTTCTTGTGTGTACCAAAATTTTGTTTGCTTTTAAAGCATTCCCACATTCTGGACATGAAAATGGCTTCTCCCCGGTGTGAATTCTCTGATGTACAGGAAAACTTGCTTTCCTGTTAAAACATTGCCCACATTCTGAACAAGAGAATGGCTTCTCCCCTGTGTGAATTTTCTTATATGCAACAAGAGATGTTTTGTAGGTAAAATTCATACCACATTCTTGACATGAAAATGGCTTCTCCCATGTGTGAATTTTATGATGCGCAGTACGAGTTCCTTTCCTATTAAAACATTTTCCACATAATGAACATGAAAATGGCTTTTCCCCTGTGTGGATTGTCTGATGTTTAATAAGTTGTGATTTAATGCTAAAAGATTTTCCACATTCTAAACATGAAAATGGCTTCTCCCCTGTGTGAGTGCTTTTATGTTTAACAAGATCTCCTGTGGTATTAAAACATTTCTCACATTCTGAACATGGAAATGGCTTTTCCCCTGTGTGAATTCTATGATGTACAGTGAGACTTGTTTTATGGGTAAAACGTTTCCCACATTCTGAACATGAAAATGGTTTTTCCCCCGTATGATATTTTTGATGTTCAGCATCCCTTTTGTTATTTTCATTTTGCTTAACATTCTGTAATGAATCTGAAGATAGGTCCTGTTGATAAGGAATAAATGATAGATTTTTCTTGTGAAGGACTGATGGTATATCTGGAATGATGTCATGATCTTCATATATATATATATATATTTATGACGTGATATCATTATCAGCTGCTTCAACATTAGTAAATGTGAGATATCCCTCTGACGCACAGTCATCTGCCAAGAACAAAAAAATACATTTTTTTTTAGAGTGCTGCATTTTTAAACAAATTAATTTTAATATAATTTACTAGTTGAAGAAGACAGTAATACAAACTGCAGAGATCAATGCAAGGACTAAGAGACGATATTAACCCCTTAACGACCGCCAATACGCCTTTCACTGCGGCCATTAGGGTGCCATAATCTTCAGCACTGTGAAAAAGTGGCACTTAGGATTATGTTTATAGTACCCCCAGCAGGAGAAAATCCCGCAAGTAATAACTGTGTATGACATGACAGCTGACACCCTTTGGCATCAGCCCCAACCGGTTTTTGAAACCAATTAACCCCTTATATGATGCAGTTAATTGCAACAGCAGCATCTAAATCCTTAAAAAGGAGGGTTAAAACCACCCTGTTTAACACTATACCTCCCCCTGTGATCGTAATTACAGGGGTTATAGTGAAATTAAAAAAATAATTACACAAAAACCAAGAAAGCTCATTTTCCACTTGAATGCAGCTTTTGTAGTAAAAGGAATTTTTTTAAAAAAATGTACGCATATTTGGTATTGCCATGGCTAGGACGACCTGAGTTACATAAGGGTCACATTATTTATTCTGTACAGTAAATACCATAAAAAAAAATAGATTATATATCAATTATCACAAACTCCGCAAATAGTCACCGTAGTAAACTTACAAATCAAAAAATTCCCAATTAAGTGCAAGCAATAGACACCGAATAAAGTGGTAGTGACCAAAACAGCAATATTTACCATATTTTTCGGACTATAAGACGCATTTTTCCCCCCAAATGTTGAGGGAAAGTGGGGATGCGTCTTGTAGTCTGAATGTAGAGCTGCGCGGAATGAGGGTGCTGCGGTGGAGCGGGTCATCGGGGGCACGAGCAGGCTGCAGCAGCACCTGCCGTGACCACGTGGACCCGCTCATTTCATATGGATGCCCATCCTCCCGCCCATCTCTCTTAGCGCTGAAGCCGGCGCTGACAGGTGGGCAGGATGATGGGCGGGGGATGCGCGCTTACTTAACAGTCGGCCACATGATAATCCCTGGCAACTACAGCCTGGAATGATCATGTGCGGCTATATTCACTGCCACCCGCGCATCATCATCAGCAAGGGGGGCAGTGATTTAGTATACTCACCGTTCCCCTGAAGCACCGCGATCTCCTCCTGTCTGTGCCGGCCGCGGCTGTGTGGAGACTAGCGGTGCTCACAGTGATGACGTCATCGCTGTGCGCACGTGTCCACAAACAGCCGCGCCGGCACAGACAGGAGGATATTGCGATGCTTCAGGGATCGTGGCCGGCTCCACACAGCGCTGCCGGCACAAACAGGAGGAGGAGCGATTCTGCGTGGAGCGAGGAAAGGTGAGTATAAACGTTTTTTTTTATTTTTTTTGTGTGCCACAGGATGCAGGACATATAGCAGGATGGGGGTATATGAGCAGGATGGGGGTATATGAGCAGGATGGGGGTATATGAGCAGGATGGGGGTATAGAGCAGGATGGGGGCATATGAGCAGGATGATGGCGTATATAGCAGGATGATGGCGTATATAGCAGGATGATGGCGTATATAGCAGGATGGGAGTATATAGCAGGATGGGAGCACATACCAGGATGGGGGTATATAGCAGGATGGGAGCACATACCAGTATGGGGGTATATAGCAGGATGCGGCCATATACCAGGATGGGGGTATATAGCAGGATGGGGCCATATGCCAGGATGGGTTATATAGCATGATGCGGCCATATGCCAGGATGAGGTATATAGCAGGATGGGAGCACATACCAGGATGGCAGTATATAGCAAGATGGGGCTATACCAGGATGAGGGACATATATAAATATACAGTCATATGAAAAAGTTTGGGCACCCCTATTGTTACGGGGGGCTGTCTGATAATAAAACCCAAAGGAATATCAGACAGTCAGGGTCCACCGTGCAAAGACTCTGCTGCAGACTACGGCAGAGGATAAGGGGTATATAAGTGTGCCACTGTAAATAGTAGTAGCACAAGTGCAGAGTGCAATACCTCTGTTAAACTCACAGAGGAATATAATTAGAAAATAAAGCAATTCCTCCCTTACTTGGAGGGTGTGTGGTATGGTCTCTGTTAATGGTCACAGAGACAAAAGCAGTGAGTGTGAAATGGCACCTACCTAGGTCTGTTCCTCTAGCGGTGCCAGGAGACGGACAGCAGCGTAAGCTGCACAAAGCTCCTACCTGCGTTCGCTCCACTAGTGTGCGAGGACACGAACCACTAGATATGGCACCTGCCTAGGTCCGCTCCACTAGTGG
This sequence comes from Anomaloglossus baeobatrachus, assembly GCF_048569485.1. NCBI lineage: Eukaryota > Metazoa > Chordata > Amphibia > Anura > Aromobatidae > Anomaloglossus > Anomaloglossus baeobatrachus. Next base: position 570,842,802 of record NC_134357.1, on the reverse strand, counting down.
TGCAAAAGAGACGGACAGCAGCATAAGCCGCACAAAGCTCCTACCTATGTTCATTCCCCTAGTGTGCGAGGATACGAACAACTGCCAGACGCAGTATAAGGAACGTTACCCTAGTGGCAACGTCCACCTACGAGTAGAATCACAAGGCCCAGCCGGACCATGTGCCTCAGGCACCTGCCTATGTCCGCTCCTCTAAGAGGTAAGGATACGGACCGCAGCCGAAGCTGTAAGGTATAAGAACGCTACCCTGCCGGTAGCGCTCACCTAGCATAGACAGAGAGACGTGCACAGAGCGTCTACTCTCATGCATGAACCAAGAGCACTGAGCGCCGGGCGGCGAGCGTCAGGGTCTTATTTAGACTCTGTGCCTCATCCAAGGTGGAGGACACCAGAGCCAATCCGCTGCCAGAATGACAGCAATGACGTCACGCTGGCATATCACCGAGCAAAGCGTCACAAGCACATGACCAGCGACCAATCGGCATAGAAGGTGTCAGAGACATGTGACCTCGTGTCACAAGCACATGACCAGCGGCCAATCAGCTTAGAAGGTGTCAGAGACATGTGACCTCGTGTCAGCGATGATGTCACCCGCACATGTGCAATGGCTCCAAGATAGGACTTAGTCTCCAGCACTTGCACATGTGCAGTAGCAAGAAATCTGAACATAGTCTCCAGTGCCACAGCAACCGTAACACCTATTAATGTTAACCTTTTTTCTTTATCACAATTTGGGTTTTTGCAACAGCTATTTCAGTTTCATATATCTAATAACTGATGGACTGAGTAATATTTCTGGATTGAAATGAGGTTTATTGTACTAACAGAAAATGTGCAATCCGCATTAAAACAAAATTTGACCAGTGCAAAAGTATGGGCACCTCAACATAAAAGTGACATTAATATTTTGTAGATCCTCCTTTTGCAAAAATAACAGCCTCTAGTCGCTTCCTGCAGCTTTTAATGAGTTCCTGGATCCTGGATGAAGGTATTTTTGACCATTCCTGTTTACAAAACAATTCCAGTTCAGTTATGTTTGATGGTCGCCGAGCATGGACAGCACGCTTGAAATCATCCCACAGATGTTCAATGATATTCAGGTCTGGGGACTGGAATGGCCATTCCAGAACATTGTAATTGTTCCTCTGCATGAATGCCTGAGTAGATTTGGAGCGGTGTTTTGGATCATTGTCTTGCTGAAATATCCATCCCCTGCGTAACTTCAACTTCATCACTGATTCTTGCAAATTATTGTCAAGAATCTGCTGCTACTGAGTTGAATCCATGCGACCCTCAACTTTAGCAAGATTCCCGGTGCCGGCATTGGCCACACAGCTTCAAAGCATGATGGAACCTGCACCAAATTTTACTGTGGGTAGCAAGTGCTTTTCTTTGAATGCCATGTTTTTTTGCCTCCATGCATAACGCCTTTTTGTATGACCAAACAGCTCAATCTTTGTTTCATCAGTCCACAGGTCCTTCTTCCAAAATGTAACTGGCTTGTCCAAATGTGCTTTTGCATACCTCAGGCGACTCTGTTTGTGGCGTGCTTACAGAAACTGCTTCTTTCGCATCACTCTCCCATACAGCTTCTCCTTGTGCAACGTGCGCTGTATTGTTGACCGATGCACATTGACACCATCTGCAGCAAGATGATGCTGCAGGTCTTTGGAGGTGGTCTGTGGATTGTCCTTGACTGTTGTCACCATTCTTCTTCTCTGCCTTTCTGATATTTTTCTTGGCCTGCCACTTCTGGGCTTAACAAGAACTGTACCTGTGTTCTTCCATTTCCTTACTATGTTCCTCACAGTGGAAACTGACAGTTTAAATCTCTGAGACAACTTTTTGTATCCTTCCCCTGAACAACTATGTTGAATAATCTTTGTTTTCAGATCATTTGAGAGTTGTTTTGAGGAGCCCATGATGCCACTCTTCATAGGAGATTCAAATAGGAGAACAAATTGTAAGTGGCCACCTTAAATACCTTTTCTCATGATTGGATACACCTGCCTATGAAGTTCAAAGCTCAATGAGGTTACAAAACCAATTTAGTGCTTTAGTAAGTCAGTAAAAAGTAGTTAGGAGTGTTCAAATCAAGAAATTGATACGGGTGCCCATACTTTTGCACCGGTCAAATTTAGTTTAAATGCGGATTGCACATTTTCTGTTAGTACAATAAACCTCATTTCAATCCAGAAATATTACTCAGTCCATCAGTTATTAGATACAGTGGAACCTTGCTTAACGAGAACAATCCGTTCTGGGACTGTGCTTGCTAACCAAGTTACTCGTTCAGCAGAGCAAGATTACCCATAGGAAATCATTGCAATGCAGACAGTTCGTTCCACAACTTGTTAAATGTCCCATCCTGGTCCCCTATTCTATCATTCCACACATGCACAAACGCACACAAACACGTACAAACACACACAAACACACAAGCATGCACACGCACATATTATATGCTCACCTTACCTTCCGTCCATCGCCGGTCTCCTGGGACTTGCTGTTCTCTGGTACGGGGCCGGGCTGTGTATCGGGTTACCATAACGACAAGGGAGGAACTTCCGCGGCCAGAGCGCTGACGTCAAAGGCAGAGCCGCTTGCCTCTGATTGGCCAGCGCGCTGCCTTTGAGTAGAGGTTACAGGAAGTTCCTGCTTTGTTGCTATGGATGCCGATGCACAGCCTGGAGTGGAGCAGAGCGGCAAACTACAGGACCCAGGAGGCCGGCGATGAAACGGAAGGTACACATATTATATGCTCACCTTACCTTCCGTTCCACCACCGGCCTCATGGTACTTGTAGTTCGCTGCAAGGACGTCGCGATGTACCCAGGAACTACAAGAACCATGAGGCCGGCGGTGGAACGGAAGGTAAGGTGAGCATAATACTGTATGTGTGTGCGTGTGTGTGTGTATTTTGTGCGTACATGTGTGTGTTTGTGTGGACTGCAAGTGCGGGTTAGAGCATGGTGGATGTACGGAACCGGAAGTTTGTGCGGTGAGGATTTTGCTTGTCCAGCAATGCTTTCTCGTAAACCGGATTACAAATTTACAGAAAGCTTTGCTTGTTAAGCGAAATTCTCATTAAGTGGGTTACTCGTTAAGCGAGGTTCCACTGTATATGAAACTGAAGTAGCTGTTGCAAAAACCCAAATTGTTAGAAAGAAAAAAGGTTAACATTAATAGGGGTGCCCAAACTTTTTCATATGACTGTATATATATATTGTGAGACAGGGAATATAGCTCAGCTGGGATCTTTGCTTTGGTCCAAGCGAGTGGCTATGGATTCACAGATGACAGTGGCAGACTGGCAGGTTCCAAACAGATACGGCCACTGCCGTGTTTATTGTGTACACTTATCTCTCAGTGTTACACATGCAAAAACAGGAAAATAAACGTCTAAGGCCATCTGGCCACTAACTAACAACAGAATGCTAACTACAAAATAAACCTATGTAAGAAACAAAACCGTATTCTCTTACTGTGTCAGTTCCTCACCACAGCAAGCGGAGGTATTGAGTCCCAGCAGCCATGAGCCTGTACCTCTCCTCAGCAGGCTCTCTGTTCTGAATGCCTCCTGATTATTTCAGCTGATCCAGTGAGGAATCAAAACCCTGGATTGAATGTGGAGAAGGTAGCAACCAGTCCCACTGCCATTCCTACTGATTGCTCCAGGAAAAACCGAGCCCAAAATTACACTGAAATAAACAGGCTTCAGTGACTACCTTATTGCTGAGCCAGATATAACTTTCCCAGCCCATTTCCATGGGCTGACGGCTCCACAATCAGTACATGGAGGCATATGAAATGAACTGAGGGGAAACTTACCTGTTCTCTAGTACTTCTCCCCTCGGTATCTCACATACTCCCCCTCTCTGTTCGAGCCCGTGGGGTCGGACACAATGACTCACCAAGCAGTGCGTTCTAGACAACGCGTCTGCGTTCCCATGCGCCGTGCCTGCTCTGTGCTCCACTGAAAATTTAAAATTTTGTAACGCCAAGAACCAGCGTGTCACCCGCGCATTGCCCTCTTTTGCCTGGGACATCCATGTCAGGGATGAATGATCCGTCACTAGCCTAAATCGGCGTCCTAGTAAATAATAGCGCAGGGTTTCCAGGGCCCACTTCACAGCTAAGGCTTCTCGCTCAACCACACTATAATTTTGTTCCACCTCCGTAAGTTTTCTGCTTAGATAGCCCACTGGGTGTTCCTCGCCGTTCACTTCTTGTGAAAACACCGCGCCGAGGCCAACACCAGAGGCATCTGTTTGAACAATAAACTCCCGGTTAGTTTGGGGTAACCAACACTGGTTGGTCACATAAAGCCTTTTTCAACCGTTGAAAGGCGTCCTCTGCTTCTGCGTTCCACTTTATTGAGACAGAAGTCGACCCCTTGGTAAGATCTGTGAGTGGGGCTGCGATGGTAGCAAAATTTTTGATGAACCGCCGGTAATAACCAACAATGCCCAAAAAGGCTCTGACCTGTCTTTTGGTGACCGGTTGTGGCCAATTCTAAATGGCGTCCACTTTGTTTGCCTGAGGTTTTATAACTCCCCTACCAATGATGTATCCCAGATAGCGAGCCTCTTCCAACCCCAATGTACACTTCTTGGGATTGGCAGTCAACCCGGCAGCCCTTAGAGAGTCCAAGACAGCTTGCACCTTTGGCAAATGAGTTTCCCAGTTATCACTAAAGATAATGATATCGTCCAAATATGAGGATGCATACTGGACATGGGGCTTTAGGACAATATCCATTAGTCGTTGGAAGGTGGCTGGGGCTCCATGCAAACCAAATGGCATATCCCGGTACTGGAACAGTCCCTGTGGCGTAACAAAGGCAGTTTTCTTTTTGGCAGAGTCAGTGAGGGGAATCTGCCAATAACCTTTTGTTAAGTCAATAGTGGATATGTATCTAGCTGAACCTAGTCTCTCTATAAGTTCATCAACTCTTGGCATGGGGTAGGCATCGAATTTCGATACCTCATTTAACTTGCGAAAAGCGTTACAAAACCGAATAGTCCCATCGGGCTTGGGCACCAGCACGATAGGACTAGCCCACTCACTCCGGGACTCCTCAATAACCCCGATCGCCAGCATTTTCTTTACTTCCTGGGCAATGGCTTGTCTCCGATCCTCAGGAATTCGATACGGTTTTAACCGTACTCGTGTCTGAGGGTCGGTGACAATGTCATGTTTAATTAGGTGAGTACGGCCAGGTAATTCTGAAAAAATATCTGCGTTTCTCTGTTCGAACTCCTTGGGTTCTTGTATTTGGGTCTTGGACAGCGTGTCTGCAATACCCACCTCTGGTGGTACTATCTGGGGGTCACTTACCTCAGATGTTGGTGCAACTCGAGGCCCACTATCAAGGGTAGTTTCCACTACCAGACTCTCTCTGTCCCTCCAGGACTTAAGCAAGTTTATGTGGTAGATTTGTTGGGGTTTTCTCTTGTCTGGTTGGTGTACCTTATAATTCACTTCACCTATTCTTTCCAGCACCTCGTATGGCCCCTGCCATTTTGCAAGAAACTTATTTTCTACAGTAGGTACCAAGACTAACACCCGATCCCCGGGTTGAAAAACTCGTGTTTTAGCCACCCGGTTGTACACCCTGCTTTGGGCATGTTGTGCGCGCTCCAAACATTCTTTGACTATTGGCATAACTGCCGCAATTCTGTCCTACATGAGTGTTATATGTTCAACTACACTGCGGTAAGGAGTCACCTCCTCCTTGGCAATATCCAACAGGCCTCTGGGACACTGCCCATAGACCAATTCAAAAGGTGAAAAGCCCATGGAGGATTGGGGTACCTCTCGTTTGGCAAACAAGAGATATGGCAGGAGAGTATTCCAATCCCTCCCGTCCTTCTCCACCACCCTTTTCAACATCCCCTTTAGGGTTTTATTAAAGTGCTCGACCAGACCGTCCGTCTGAGGGTGATACACTGAGGTACACAGGTGGGAGATTTTTAGTAATTTACATAGTTCTTTGAGTATACGAGACATAGAGGGGGTCCCCTGATCCGTAAGTATCTCTTTCGGAATGCCTGTGCGAGAAAACATGTTAAAAAGCTACTTTGAAATTGCTTTTGCATTGGCATTCCGTAAGGGTACAGCCTCCGGATAATGGGTGGTGTAATCCAGTACCACCAAAATGTATTGATGACCCCTGGCAGATTTAACTAATGGACCGACTATATCCATTTCTATCCTCTCAAAGGGCACCTCTATTATTGGCAAGGGTACCGGGGGCTTCTAAAATGTGTCATAGGCGCAGTCAACTGGCATGTAGGACAGGACTGACAGTACTGAGTTACATCTCCCACCAGACCCGGCCAAAAGAAACGTTGCAGAATACGGTCTTTTGTCTTTTCTCCAGCCAGGTGGCCCCCCAAGGGATGTTTATGTGCCAGGTCTAAAACCACCTGACGAAAGGATTTGGGTACCACTAGCTGTTCCACCACCACTCCTCGCATCTTGTCAATGTGGTACAGCATGCCCTGTTGCACTGCCACATGTGGAAACTCATTATGAGCCCCTGGGTACACTGGGTTTCCCTCAGAGACCTTCACATTTTCCCATGCCCTTGTTAAAGTTGGATCTTGGTGTTGAGCAGTCCCGAAATTATCAAGGGCCACCTCAAGACCTGGCATCTCTATAACATCCTCTAGAGTGTCCGCCTCGCCTGCAAACACAACCAGAGGAGAGTCTACAGATTCTGGAGCTACCCCTGTGGTGGGTCCCCCATCATCTTGCTCCAGTGGCTCAGGGGCTAACCCCAGGGTATCGTTCACCAGTTTTTCTTCAACCGGGGTGTTGACGCCATTTTTAACATTCCACAAGTCCCAGAATAAGGGAAAGTCTCTCCCCAGGATTACACTATGCAACATAGTCTTTACGATCACCGCCTGATGTCTTTTGGCCCCCAAGAGCGTGGCAAGAGTTACCCAGGCTGTGGGGTAGTTTTTAGTATCGCCATGTATGCAACTAATGCCCACAGTTGAACCTGTTATTACTCCAGGGTCCACCAAGCTAGCATGTACCAAGGTTACTTGACTGCCAGAGTCTAAGATGGCATTCACACTATAGCCGTTGACCTCAATGCAACACACATGCTGTTCATTTCCCGTGAGGATCTTCGCAGCACAGACTGACTGTACATATAATGACAGACACCTTGTAGTGTTACAGTCCATAGGCTCTGTAGTTAATGGGCAGTTAGCAGCTACGTGGCCGAGCCCACGACATCGCCAACACTGTATAGGCCCTTGCCTCCCGTTTGGGGACCTCAGTCTGGGCCTGTTGACTTGGTGAGAAATCACACCACTAACATAGTCCTTTGTGGACCTGCTACCTCTAATTGCAACATTCTCTCCTTTTGGAAAAGGAGTAGTTTTAGCAGGACTTTCAGGCGATTTCCTAGAACCCCAGCAAGGTGAAACCGTCCCCTGGAGTAGGCTTTCAGAAGCGCTGTAACGCTCGACCATATTCACCAACTGGTCAGCGCTAGTTGGGTCACCCTGTCCGACCCACCTCTGGATCTTAGCTGGTAAGGATCGCAGGTACTTGTCTAGGACAACACGTTCCACCATCTGTGCGGCGTCAAAGTTTCTGGTTGCAGCCATTTTTTCACCAGATGGATGAGGTCATGCATTTGTGAACAAGCTGGCTGATGTGCCACAAAAGTCCATGGATGTACCCTCTGTGCCCGTACATATGTGTTTACTCCCAGCCTTGCCAGGATTTCACCTTTTAGTTTACTATAGTCCATAGCATCAGCTCCACTTAGATCATTATATGCCTTTTGCGGATCTCTGATCAGGAATGGAGCGACCACTTCAGCCCATTTGTCCACTGGTAAACGCTCACGTTCTGCAATACGTTCAAACACTACTATATATGCTTCCACATCATCATCAGCAGTCATTTTAAGTAAAGTCTTTCGTACGGCTTTCTGCGCACTGGCAGGGTTTTGTGCACGGTCCTCCGCGTCTCGCGGCTGCCGAACCAAGGCCTCCTTTATTGCATTTAACTGCTCTTGTTGCATTTGGTGCTGCTGCTCCAGCGCCTTCTGGAGGTAAGTATTGGTCTGTTGTTGCCGGGCATTGGTCTATTGTTGCTGGACATTGGCCTGTTGTAGCTGGGCACTGGTCTGTTGTTGGTTAATGTTGGCATGCACCAACTGTTTCAGCAGCTCCTCCATATTGCTGGTCTCTTGGCTCTTCAGCAGCACAGGAGCTTTCAGCCAGGACATTAACAAGACTACATAAGCAAGGATGATTGACCTTAGGGAGATCAACATCCAGCACCACGGAGACACCATCACGTGTTTCTCAACGCAGTGATTCTAGAACAAGGCCCCCTGGGAAAATATGCAAAACAAGACTGCCGCAGAAACACAATCACATGTCTCAACACTGGCAGGAAACTAGCCAGTTATTTCACCGGGAAGGAACAACCACGGGAAGGGCAGTCTCCAGTCAAGGAAACCGCCTATGCCAAAACATGGTATCCATCCACAGACAGCTGTTACAGGGTATTTGCCCCTCATCAGTGTGGAGTAGGAAACTGGCTAGTGGGAGCAATGCCTAGTAAAAGACTACATAAGCAAGGATGATTGACCTTAGGGAGATCAACATCCAGCACCACGGAGACAGCATCACGTGTTTCTCAACGCAGTGATTCTAGAACAAGGCCCCCTGGGAAAATATGCAAAACAAGACTGCCACGGAAACACCATCACATGTCTCAACGCTGGCAGGAAACTAGCCAAGTCTTTCACCGGGAAGGACCAACCACGGGAAGGGCAGTCTCCAGTCAAGGAAACTGCCTATGCCAAAACATGGTATCATCCACAGACAGCTGTTTGAACATTAACAAGAGACAATGCCCATAGAACGGTTTATCTGCAGTCACAGTCCAATGGCCACTAATGCCAGCATTCGAGACACCATTTGTGAGACAGGGAATATAGCTCAGCTGGGATCTTTGCTTTGGTCCAAGCGAGTGGCTATGGATTCACAGATGACAGTGGCAGACTGGCCGGTTCCAAACAGATACGGCCACTGCCGTGTTTATTGTGTACACTTATCGCTCAGTGTTACACATGCAAAAACAGGAAAATAAACGTCTAAGGCCGTCTGGCCACTAACTAACAACAGAATGCTAACTACAAAATAAACCTATGTAACAAACAAAACATTATTCTCTTACTGTGTCAGTGCCTCACCACAGCAAACGGAGGTATTGAGTCCCAGCAGCCATGAGCCTGTACCTCTCCTCAGCAGTCTCTCTGTTGTAAATGCCTCCTGATTATTTCAGCTGATCCAGTGAGGAATCAAAACCCTGGATTGAATGTGGAGAAGGGAGCAACCAGTCCCACTGCCATTCCTACTGATTGCTCCAGGAATAACCAAGCCCAAAATTACACTGAAATAAACAGGCTTCAGTGACTAACTTATTGCTGCGCCAGATATAACTTTCCCAGCTTTTCCCAGCCCATTTCCATGGGCTGACGGCTCCACAAACAGTACATGGAGGCATATGAAATGAACCGAGGGGAAACATACCTGTTCTCTAGTACTTCTCCCCTAGGCATCTCACTAATTATATATATATATATATATATATATATATATACACACACATAAGGCAGGAGGATCATTACCAGGCTGGGGTACCTTAGTAGAGAATTTGGGGACATTACCCCCATAATAATAGTTTCAGCAGCAGATCCTCATCCCATAACAGTGTGTCATGACCACATTTTTTGCTTAAAATTTTATTTTCCCATTTTCCTTCTCTAAAACCAGGGTGTGTCTTATGGTCCGGTGCGTCTTATAGTCCGAAAATTATGGTAAATAAAATACCAAATTTTTTTGAAGAAATGTTAAAAACAATTTCTTCTGTGATAATGATAATCGGCTTAAACACATAGCATTAATTGTCTGTGATCTAAAAACAATTCATGTAAATTATTGTTAAATACAAACTATAGACAGAGATATTCCCTATTAGCAGCAGATAGACAGGTACCTAAAGTGCAAAGTGCGAACACCGACCATTAGTGCTATAGACGGATAGCGTTTACACAGAATCAAATTAAGCCATGCAATATGCTAGTGCCCTGGTGTGATATCAGCAAATACCTTGTGCAACCAAGGCATACACAATCAGCAGAACAGATAAGTAGAGTGAATAAGCAGTATATAGAAAGTATATGAAAAAGTTCACTACCTTGGTATATGGTCTGGTGGTCCTGCTTGCTGCAAACCCCGATGTGCTTTTTGTGCGTTAAGTCTTCCTCAGTGTCGCTCCTTCCCCGAGGAAGACTAAACACACGAAATGTGCATCGGGGTTTGAAGCAAGCAGGACCACTAGACCATATACCATTTTCATTTTAGGTGTCTTTTTAGTGCACGAGTGTGGTCGGCCAGAAATATTTGCACGCCCAAAAATATAGACATCACCAGAACATATGCCAAATATGGTCCAAAGTGTCTCCATCTACCTTATTATATTGAATGAGGTTTCGTCTGAAGCACATTTTTACTACTGCGCTATGGTGTGGGCTTGGCTGCCACTCCAGGGTCCAACCTTCTACCTCCCTAGTGGCGCATCTTGGATCCCGCTTCCCGGCCGGCCCTGCTTACTCCCGTATAAGCAGCCACATCTGACGTCACAACCTCCATTCCCAAGTCCCACTCCAGACTCTCACTCCACATAGTGAAGAAGAGTGTCAATGCCACACAAAGTGTTTTGAGAGTGCCAGTAAGTCTTACCATAAGACACACTGACACTGCACCAGCATTTGTGAATGTAAGTTAGAGTTAAGGTTACTGATAGAGCTGAGCGAACATCAGGCTCGAGGCATGGGTTTGGAAAAAGACGAGAAAGTCAGACAGATATCGCTCTCAGCTTACCTGATTACCTGCCTCCTGTGCGCTGCAGGAAGTGGGGGTTTTTTTCAGGCCATATTTGGCTTACAATCAGCGTTACAAGATGTTTTGTTCATGGAGAATTGATAAAAAAAAAAAATAACAAACACTGCCCACATAGCTCCGGAAGTGTATTGCTTTTGGCCCATAGCCAAACACTTCTGAAGCTATGCAAGCTGTATTTGATTTTTTTTTATTCACAGTGAACACATTTTCCAACACTAATTGTAAGCGAAATTTGACCTGAAAAAACACTTCCCACATCGCACTGGCTGCAGGTAATCACACACGCACAAGCTGAGCGCGATACTCAGCTGACTGATTTTCTCGTCTTTTCCCGAACCCTAAGCCTGAGGTTTGCTCATCTGTAGTTACTAATCCTAAAGCTGGCCATCATACACCTTCAAGGTAAATGAAAACATAAATGCGTGATTGTTGTTCATAGAAAAAATAAGGCAGGAAACTAGCCAGTTCTTTCACCGGGAAGGAACAACCACGGGAAGGGCAGTTTCCAGTCAAGGAAACCGCCTATGCCAAAACATGGTATCCATCCACAGACAGCTGTTACAGGGTATTTGCCCCTCATCAGTGTGGAGTAGGAAACTGGCTAGTGGGAGCAATGCCTAGTAAAAGACTACATAAGCAAGGATGATTGACCTTAGGGAGATCAACATCCAGCACCACGGAGACAGCATCACGTGTTTCTCAACGCAGTGATTCTAGAACAAGGCCCCCTGGGAAAATATGCAAAACAAGACTGCCACGGAAACACCATCACATGTCTCAACGCTGGCAGGAAACTAGCCAAGTCTTTCACCGGGAAGGACCAACCACGGGAAGGGCAGTCTCCAGTCAAGGAAACTGCCTATGCCAAAACATGGTATCATCCACAGACAGCTGTTTGAACATTAACAAGAGACAATGCCCATAGAACGGTTTATCTGCAGTCACAGTCCAATGGCCACTAATGCCAGCATTCGAGACACCATTTGTGAGACAGGGAATATAGCTCAGCTGGGATCTTTGCTTTGGTCCAAGCGAGTGGCTATGGATTCACAGATGACAGTGGCAGACTGGCCGGTTCCAAACAGATACGGCCACTGCCGTGTTTATTGTGTACACTTATCGCTCAGTGTTACACATGCAAAAACAGGAAAATAAACGTCTAAGGCCGTCTGGCCACTAACTAACAACAGAATGCTAACTACAAAATAAACCTATGTAACAAACAAAACATTATTCTCTTACTGTGTCAGTGCCTCACCACAGCAAACGGAGGTATTGAGTCCCAGCAGCCATGAGCCTGTACCTCTCCTCAGCAGTCTCTCTGTTGTAAATGCCTCCTGATTATTTCAGCTGATCCAGTGAGGAATCAAAACCCTGGATTGAATGTGGAGAAGGGAGCAACCAGTCCCACTGCCATTCCTACTGATTGCTCCAGGAATAACCAAGCCCAAAATTACACTGAAATAAACAGGCTTCAGTGACTAACTTATTGCTGCGCCAGATATAACTTTCCCAGCTTTTCCCAGCCCATTTCCATGGGCTGACGGCTCCACAATCAGTACATGGAGGCATATGAAATGAACCGAGGGGAAACATACCTGTTCTCTAGTACTTCTCCCCTAGGCATCTCACTAATTATATATATATATATATATATATATATATATATATATATACACACACATAAGGCAGGAGGATCATTACCAGGATGGGGTACCTTAGTAGAGAATTTGGGGACATTACCCCCATAATAATAGTTTCAGCAGCAGATCCTCATCCCATAACAGTGTGTCATGACCACATTTTTTGCTTAAAATTTTATTTTCCCATTTTCCTTCTCTAAAACCAGGGTGTGTCTTATGGTCCGGTGCGTCTTATAGTCCGAAAATTATGGTAAATAAAATACCAAATTTTATTGAAGAAATGTTAAAAACAATTTCTTCTGTGATAATGATAATCGGCTTAAACACATAGCATTAATTGTCTGTGATCTAAAAACAATTCATGTAAATTATTGTTAAATACAAACTATAGACAGAGATATTCCCTATTAGCAGCAGATAGACAGGTACCTAAAGTGCAAAGTGCGAACACCGACCATTAGTGCTATAGACGGATAGCGTTTACACAGAATCAAATTAAGCCATGCAATATGCTAGTGCCCTGGTGTGATATCAGCAAATACCTTGTGCAACCAAGGCATACACAATCAGCAGAACAGATAAGTAGAGTGAATAAGCAGTATATAGAAAGTATATGAAAAAGTTCACTACCTTGGTATATGGTCTGGTGGTCCTGCTTGCTGCAAACCCCGATGTGCTTTTTGTGCGTTAAGTCTTCCTCAGTGGCGCTCCTTCCCCGAGGAAGACTAAACACACGAAACGTGCATCGGGGTTTGAAGCAAGCAGGACCACTAGACCATATACCATTTTCATTTTAGGTGTCTTTTTAGTGCACGAGTGTGGTCGGCCAGAAATATTTGCACGCCCAAAAATATAGACATCACCAGAACATATGCCAAATATGGTCCAAAGTGTCTCCATCTACCTTATTATATTGAATGAGGTTTCGTCTGAAGCACATTTTTACTACTGCGCTATGGTGTGGGCTTGGCTGCCACTCCAGGGTCCAACCTTCTACCTCCCTAGTGGCGCATCTTGGATCCCGCTTCCCGGCCGGCCCTGCTTACTCCCGTATAAGCAGCCACATCTGACGTCACAACCTCCATTCCCAAGTCCCACTCCAGACTCTCACTCCACATAGTGAAGAAGAGTGTCAATGCCACACAAAGTGTTTTGAGAGTGCCAGTAAGTCTTACCATAAGACACACTGACACTGCACCAGCATTTGTGAATGTAAGTTAGAGTTAAGGTTACTGATAGAGCTGAGCGAACATCAGGCTCGAGGCATGGGTTTGGAAAAAGACGAGAAAGTCAGACAGATATCGCTCTCAGCTTACCTGATTACCTGCCTCCTGTGCGCTGCAGGAAGTGGGGTTTTTTTTCAGGCCATATTTGGCTTACAATCAGCGTTACAAGATGTTTTGTTCATGGAGAATTGATAAAAAAAAAAAATAACAAACACTGCCCACATAGCTCCGGAAGTGTATTGCTTTTGGCCCATAGCCAAACACTTCTGAAGCTATGCAAGCTGTATTTGATTTTTTTTTATTCACAGTGAACACATTTTCCAACACTAATTGTAAGCGAAATTTGACCTGAAAAAACACTTCCCACATCGCACTGGCTGCAGGTAATCACACACGCACAAGCTGAGCGCGATACTCAGCTGACTGATTTTCTCGTCTTTTCCCGAACCCTAAGCCTGAGGTTTGCTCATCTGTAGTTACTAATCCTAAAGCTGGCCATCATACACCTTCAAGGTAAATGAAAACATAAATGCGTGATTGTTGTTCATGGAAAAAATAATAAGCCCTGCCCCAAAAATAATTCCTAGCCCTTTTTTGGAAATGAAAATACAGTTAGGTCCAGAAATATTTGGACAGTGACACAAGTTTTGTTATTTTAGCTGTTTACAAAAACATGTTCAGAAATACAATTATATATATAATATGGGCTGAAAGTGCACACTCCCAGCTGCAATATGAGAGTTTTCACATCCAAATCGGAGAAAGGGTTTAGGAATCATAGCTCTGTAATGCATAGCCTCCTCTTTTTCAAGGGACCAAAAGTAATTGGACAAGGGACTCTAAGGGCTGCAATTAACTCTGAAGGCGTCTCCCTCGTTAACCTGTAATCAATGAAGTAGTTAAAAGTTCTGGGGTTGATTACAGGTGTGTGGTTTTGCATTTGGAAGCTGTTGCTGTGACCAGACAACATGCGGTCTAAGGAACTCTCAATTGAGGTGAAGCAGAACATCCTGAGGCTGAAAAAAAAGAAAAAATCCATCAGAGAGATAGCAGACATGCTTGGAGTAGCAAAATCAACAGTCGGGTACATTCTGAGAAAAAAGGAATTGACTGGTGAGCTTGGGAACTCAAAAAGGCCTGGGCGTCCACGGATGACAACAGTGGTGGATGATCGCCGCATACTTTCTTTGGTGAAGAAGAACCCGTTCACAACATCAACTGAAGTCCAGAACACTCTCAGTGAAGTAGGTGTATCTGTCTCTAAGTCAACAGTAAAGAGAAGACTCCATGAAAGTAAATACAAAGGGTTCACATCTAGATGCAAACCATTCATCAATTCCAAAAATCGACAGGCCAGAGTTAAATTTGCTGAAAAACACCTCATGAAGCCAGCTCAGTTCTGGAAAAGTATTCTATGGACAGATGAGACAAAGATCAACCTGTACCAGAATGATGGGAAGAAAAGAGTTTGGAGAAGAAAGGGAACGGCACATGATCCAAGGCACACCACATCCTCTTTAAAACATGGTGGAGGCAACGTGATGGCATGGGCATGCATGGCTTTCAATGGCACTGGGTCACTTGTGTTTATTGATGACATAACAGCAGACAAGAGTAGCCGGATGAATTCTGAAGTGTACCGGGATATACTTTCAGCCCAGATTCAGCCAAATGCCGCAAAGTTGATCGGACGGTGCTTCATAGTACAGATGGACAATGACCCCAAGCATACAGCCAAGTGGAACATTTTGCAATGGCCAAGTCAATCACCAGATCTTAACCCAATTGAGCATGCATTTCACTTGCTCAAATCCAGACTTAAGACGGAAAGACCCACAAACAAGCAAGACCTGAAGGCTGCGGCTGTAAAGGCCTGGCAAAGTATTAAGAAGGAGGAAACCCAGCGTTTGGTGATGTCCATGGGTTCCAGACTTAAGGCAGTGATTGCCTCCAAAGGATTCGCAACAAAATATTGAAAATAAAAATATTTTGTTTGGGTTTGGTTTATTTGTCCAATTACTTTTGACCTCCTAAAATGTGGAGTGTTTGTAAAGAAATGTGTACAATTCCTACAATTTCTATCAGATATTTTTGTTCAAACCTTCAAATTAAATGTTACAATCTGCACTTGAATTCTATTGTAGAGGTTTCATTTCAAATCCAATGTGGTGGCATGCAGAGCCCAACTCGCGAAAATTGTGTCATTGTCCAAATATTTCTGGACCTAACTGTATATGACCCTGTCCCGACCCACATATTCCCACTACTGTTGCACCGGTCAGTCAAATAGCAATGCATTTCTATAACTTTACTTGCAAATATTACTGTAATAAAACATCCAATCTCAGAACAAAAGGTATGCTTAGATTCAGTATCCTAGCGCCAGTACAGCACTGGATTAACTTTATATATAAAAATCCTGCTGGTTGGTCGTCTTTAAGTTAATATTAAGAGGTGGATGAGTGACAGGTGTAAGCCTAGTGCTCTGAGACCATTGCCACTACAGGCAACACTCAACAAGGAGACCCAAATAAGAGTCTCCATTTCCAAAAAATTTGGCATGACATGACTCAGGTAAAAGCAAAGAGGAGGAATATTAGGTGCTTGATACATAAAAAAAAGCCAAATTGTAAAAGTAATAGTGATGGACACACTTTGATTGTTGCGCCACCAAGACACTTGTTAGTAACATCAGCAGCAGTAGCAACAGCAGCCACAGAAGGCACAACAAAGGTGTCACAGACTGCAATAACGTGAGATCATTGCAGCACACTGAAAATTACACCATCGCTTAGTCTTCATAGTTTGCGACTGGTGTGGAAAAGTCATTGGAGATCCATGACTTGTTTATCTTGATGAAAGTTAAGCAGTGTACACTTTCAGGGGACAGATGGATGTTCTTATCTGTCAGGACACCACCAGCAGTGCTGAAGACATGTTCCGAGAGAACGCTGGCTGCCGGGCAGGACAAAACCTCCAAGGCGTGAGTGGCAAGCTCAGGCCAGGCTTCCATTTTTAAAGACCAATATGCAAAACAGTCCCCCCTCTCGATGGCATTGATATTGAGCTCTACATACTCCTGCACCATCCTCTCCAGTTGTTGACTATGTGGCAGACTTGTAATCTGTTCTGCTAGTGCACAGGATGAACTAACAAAATGTGTGCCACACATCACAGAATTTGCTGCTGCCACTTCAACTGCTGCTAAGGTTTCTGCGGTGATGACAACTCGACATTACTGGGGTTGGAACCCTAGAACAGCGATGCACACTGTGTGCCTCATTGATGTCGGAACCACATTAAGCGTGTGTACAAGCTTGTTTCAATAGTCCAGCATGTGCGTGTCTCTTTCTAGGGGGAGAGAAGCATCTGGCAAAATTTACTCTTGTACTGTGGATCAAACAGTGGCAACTCAGTAGTCAGCACTATTTCTAATCATAACAATTCGGGAAGATTGTTGCAGATAGTGCAGCAAAAAAGTGCTCATGTGTGGACAGCTTCCATTGGTGGCAGGGTAACACTCAAGCTTGCTTCCTCCGTCCCCTACCACCAACCACAAACAACAAAAAAGGGATTAATATCTTCTTTAGCTCATGACCGTGGCGCACCCATCCCCTCTTCCTCCATTTGTACCTCAGCTCCTGCTCCTTCACTAACAGTTTGTCTGGTACCATGAGCCCACCTCGATGGCTGTACTC
This sequence comes from Anomaloglossus baeobatrachus, assembly GCF_048569485.1. Taxonomy (NCBI): domain Eukaryota; kingdom Metazoa; phylum Chordata; class Amphibia; order Anura; family Aromobatidae; genus Anomaloglossus; species Anomaloglossus baeobatrachus. Next base: position 570,825,286 of record NC_134357.1, on the reverse strand, counting down.
CACCTTCCCATGTCACCTGCCTGTGCAACGACAGTACCCTTAGAGGTATTGGTATCTCTTCCGCATCCTCCTCTGCATCCTCCTCTTCCCACAGACTATTCAATGTGTGTTCAGCATGTAGATGTTCGGAATAGTGATGCTGATGATGGCTTCATCAGCGTTAACCATCTTAGTAGCCATTTTGAAACTCTGCAGAAGGGTGCAGAAGTCCTTCATCTGTGCACTCTCCGGAAGCGAGATTTCCCCCACGACCAGACTGTGTTGTCTCAGGCTATGTGTCATGACATACTACACCAGGGCTTGCTGCTGCCACAGTCGCTGCATCATGCAGAGTGTAATTCCACCATGTCGGCACATTGCATATGAATTAGTTAAATGGTAGGACAAAAGATCTCTGTAGTGACGCAAGTCGATTAGCCTTGGGGTGCGAAAGGCGGATGTCAGCCTAGAAATTGCTGTACAACCGGGTTGAGGACATGAGCCATGGAATGCACTTGTTTGAGGTTTCCCCGGCTTGGGCCGCCACTATGTTTCCACAGTTATCGCACACTGCCTTCCCTGGCTCTAGGTTCAGTGGAGACAGCCATTGCTGAAACTTGGCCTGGATAGCTATGTAACAAGGCAACTGGCTCCATTCCTAATAGCCGATATGTCCCACAGAAGTGGTGTGAAACTGGTAGTCCGTATTGCTACTTGTAGTGCCACATTTTAGTATATTATTCACAGGGTCAGGTTCATGGATGGCTCGAGAGATGGGTGGGACTGGCCATCCACATACCCTGCCCGTGGGTGTATCTAATGTGTCACATGATACAGGTAAAGTGGAGTCTGTGTGTGTTTGAGAGGTGGAGAGTCTGTAGCCAGTATTGCAAGTGATGGGATGTGGGGAGGAGCCTCTGGGAGAGGTCCTGTGTAAACACTGGCAGGAGTCAGTGCTTGGAGGCTACCATACCTCTGGTGGAGGCGTTCCGTGGACTTTAAGGACCAGAGATACGGGTGTCTGAGGATCCGCCTGTGGGAGAAGAAAAGAGGCAGCTGGACTTGGGATAGAGGTTATGAATCCTCTCTGAAGGGACCCCCAGAGAGAGAGAAGGTTCGCTTAATTTGATTGGGGTCATGGATAGAAATCCGTGAGTGCGATTCTGTAAGTCAGAATAGGCTCATGTTATTTTTCTGAGGGGCAGTTTGTGTGTTGTAATAAACTGCTGGACATTTTAATGAACTGTGTTCCTGTGTGCTACCTGGAATTATATTTTGGTCAAGACATGCTTGAATCTGAACGAGAGCCCAGAAGGATTCAAGCAGGGTTGAAAACCAAAGGTGGATTTACAAAATAATACAAATTAAAATTTAGATTTCTAAAAGCGAAACAGTAACAATGCAGTGACATGACAAGAATCTATATAACTAATCATATGCTAAATAGCTGCAAATCAAATTTATGTATGAGATAGCCAAGATGATTGTCTCTAAAATGAAGGTCATCTCACTTTCCAGGTGATAGTGAGATATGGAGCCTGAAAGTCAAAAGTTCAAAATATACTCGTTGGTTTATAGAGACCACTACTCACCAGCACTGTCATCTGTAGGAATCTCCTCTTTACTCCGCTCATCACCCCTCACATACAGTCAGGGCCAGAAATATTTGGACAGTGACACAAGTTTTGTTATTTTAGCTGTTTACAAAAACATGTTCAGAAATACAATTATATATATAATATGGGCTGAAAGTGCACACTCCCAGCTGCAATATGAGAGTTTTCACATCCAAATCGGAGAAAGGGTTTAGGAATCATAGCTCTGTAATGCATAGCCTCCTCTTTTTCAAGGGACCAAAAGTAATTGGACAAGGGACTCTAAGGGCTGCAATTAACTCTGAAGGCGTCTCCCTCGTTAACCTTAGTGAATAGAAAAAGTAGGGATGCACAGCACAAAATCAACACAATTGAGTGCAGCCTATGTGTAAACCAATGATACAAGCAAGAAAGAAAAAAAAAAGCACACATAATAGAGGCGCACATCAGAATCGTACAATCTTTAAATATAATAAATTTTATTGGGTCAAAAAGGAGAAAAGGACAAGGATATCATAAAAACCTTTAAAAACATGTATAACATAAGACCTCACTGATACTCCAATAACCATGAAATGACATTCCATATAATAGTTCAATCAACAATGTATAACATGCAGCACACCTTCTTGAAAAAAATGGGGACAAATACCTGGTATAACATTTAATACTTAAGTAGTATGTACCGTGGAGGAAACCCTCAGATAGGTAATCACACAATTATACCATGATTAAGGACTGGGTCCATATCAGTAATATGCAAATCCGGCCCCTCAAATGCTATCCTAGCGTTATATCTGGAGCAATGTAGACTATATATAGCAGTGTGAAATACGTTAATCAGTCCAAGAGTGGCCACATACTGAGTAAGCTGGATATAATTGCATGAACAGAGGACGCATAGCATCAGATAAAATATGTGGAACAACAAATCCCAGCCAGGGCGTTCCACTATATTCATGCAACCAGGAGCTACCAATCACACTAGTTGCTTCAGTGATCTATAGCCAAAGGGTGCCAGGGATGCCTTGGCTGGCAAGATTGTAAGTGCAAAAGAGAGTACACAGGCTCTCTGCCCATACAAGGTGCATATGAATCAGATATAGAGAGGAATCACATAAACATATCAATTAATCATGCAAGTAGTATGGGCGCAAGTAAGCGCGATTACCAGCCGGGCCCGGCGCAGTCAAAGAAGGTGTGCATGAGTCATGCAAGGAGCAAAAGTGGGGTCAAAGAACGGCCCAACGCGTTGCGCTGACTAGCAGCTTCGTCAGGGGAGGTGTGTGAAACAAGACCCACAACACATATATATATACACAAGTAATGATTAGATGATTACCTGCCAGTTGCCGTTTGATTAATTGCAGCTGCGTGCAGCCAATGGGCGCCCCGGCGGTCTGCTAATAGAGAGGCGGACAGTCACACAATACATAGTGGCGCCCGTGCAGACGAAACCGGAAGTCCAGAGGCGCACATGACAATGCAGTAGCCATGTGCGCACAGCCAGGAAAGTAAACAAGTTGTAATGCGCACGTGTGTCGCCCTGGGCAAGCCAGGGGACACAGGACACAACACCACCACACCCCACATCCCAGGTAGGAACACCACAGTCAAAACAGAAACCCTTGCTGCCTTCCTCCAAGAGTCTGTTGATGCACACCAGGGGGTGGGCCAGGCGGTTGGCTCCGCCCACCAAGGAGCTCACAACTCTGGAGGCAGGAAGTAACCAGGCAGAAAGCTCAGGGAGGAGCAGGAGTGAAGATTAGCTCAGGAGGAGCTTGAGTGAACATCGAGAGAAAGTCCAGTGAAGGGCTAGAGTAAACCACAAGGAGTGAAAGTAGAAAGGAGAAAGTAGAAAGTGACAGAAAAGCCTGAAGGTCCGTGACTGTGTGTCCGGACGGAACCAGCAAGGTTGACAACGACGGTGGCTGTCCGGAGTGGGACGGTTCGGAGGTTCCTGGAAGGACCCCGTTGGCTGTGTGCCCGGTGGTCTGGAGCAGTGTTCCGAAGGACAGTCAGCACCAGGACAGGGGCCTTTCGGACCCCAGCAGGGCTGGGAGTCGTCAGATCTGCTAAATCCGTTAGTGAAGGGGACGTAGATCTCCCAGCAACAAAGTCCCGATTGACGGCAACAGCCCGACCATTACCGGGGAGACACCGCCACCGCCAAGGCACCAGTTTCCCCAGGGCCAGCGCCTGCGGGCAAAGTGTAGAGCTCCTCCGGCCCAGATTGCAGCCGGGGAGCGGGTAACCGGAGGGAATCCACCGCTACCACCATCAGAACACAAGGTGCAGGGAAGAGTGATAACACCGTTAACTACCGGGAGTGCAGGTGCAACCGTCTGTGGGACCGTCCTACCAGCCGTTGGTTTACCGAACAAACTGTGTCCGTGTCTCAGGCTGAGTGAGTACCACAGTGCCGCAAGGCACAGCGCTGCCCCCGCGTCCCTGCGCCCTCCAGGCCCTACACTTCACATCTCCTCACCGGGCCCCGGGATCACCAACCCCTACCCACGGAGGGGCAACACAACACCTGGCTGCTCCCATCACCATCCCCGGGCTCCCCATCCAAAGCAGCGGTGGTGCAATCACCACAACCGTGGGTGGCGTCACGAACTATAACCCCAACAAACACCCCCCCTTTTTCACTCACGGGCGAGGAGTGTCGCTCGAGATACCCCGGGATCCGGCCCGCAGCTCGAGCCACCAGGAGCAACTGCCGGACCCGAGCAGAAGGGGTGAGCGCGGTGTGCTGACACCCTCCTCCCCGCCCGCGACAACTTGGCGTCACGAACAGGATCTTACCGCTCTGCCGTCAGGTAGAGGTGCGCCTTGTTACAGCCGGAGGTATCCGGCAGAAAAATTTCAGAAGCCGCCATCTTTGGCGCGAAAAGTTCCCGCTCGAGCGTCTTCTCGAGCAGTAGAGGCGCGAAGGCCAAAACCCCGCCCCGAGAGAGGAGGGGCCGGAAAGAGCTAAGGGGGACGCGATGGCGGCCGGCCGCATGTAGCTGCGGCTATACAAGCAGAGACGCCAGGACTCTGCAGCAATATTGGGTTCCTGGAAGGCACGCTGGCCAAGATGTACGACCCAACTCCCAACGAGGAAGCCCCCGCGCCCGGCACGGCGACGTGGTTGAGGGACCGGACCGTCCCGCTGAGTAACCGTCTGCAGGCCCATATGCAACTCCTCCTGGAGGAGTGGGAGACCGACATGGCGGACGTGGTGGCTGCTATGTGGAGACGCGAGGCAGAAGAGGATTTGGAGGAGCGGGTAAGTGACCCACGCCCCTGTATTCCGGAAGGATCGGCCGCTGCGGCTGAGGGGCCCGGCCGGCTCCCGCTCACCCTGCCTCTCTCCCCGTTACCCGCGATGGTGGCTGCCGCCCCGCCACTAGGCCCGCTACCTGCCCAACCGGTAGCGATACCCTGCCTGGCCGCTCCGGCGGACCAGCCGGCTGCAGACGTCCAAGACGGTCCTGAAGTACACCAGGGGGAACTGCTGGAACCGCGGCCCCTTAACAGCATAGTGCCAGAAGTCCCAGCAGTGACTGTGCCAGACCCGGAGCCTGGAACCGTGGCCTGGATGAAGGCCCGGGTGATTCAATTCCACTGGCGTCAGCAGGAGCAGATCTTTCGGATGCTGGAGCAGTGGACCAGCGAGGTGGAGGAGCTGATTACAACTGCCCCGATGGGCGAAAGGGGAATAGATGTAGCAGAACCGACTGGTAACCCACGTCCCTATGTCCTCCCAGGACCGGCCGCTGCGGCTGAGGGGCCCGGCCTAGTCTCGGCCTATGCATCGCCCTTGCCGTCACTGATGGGGCGCCTCAACATAAGCTCACCTACTCTACTGTTCCATGCTACTGCAGATGGGGATGAAGTGTTGGATGCTGGAGATCAGGAGGCTGCGGCAGCTGGCGGCAACCCGCCTGACGCAGAAACAAGAACTGACGACTCCTGCCCCAGCTCCGGGCCCGCTGTTGCGGCTGAAGGAGCAATTGAGCGTTCCCGCTATGTGGGGGACCCTGTGGTTTATCATACTCCGCGTACCGGTGGAAATGGGTACCGGGTACCCCTGTCACAGCAGGCATGTCAGTGCATGTTTGGGGTGCTGGTGGCAGAGGATGGGTCCACCTCAGTAGAGAAACTGGAGTAGGGCAATGGAAGCCCGCAGCACCGTCCCCGTAGGGACCAGCACTTTGTTTGTTTGAAAAAGTTTGTTGAAAGTTTTGAAAAATGAAAAATGATTACCGAAGTGTTACCTGATTATCTGTGTGATTAGCAACCGGCTGGAGCCGGCACCGTTGTCCCCGTGGGGACCGTTCAAAGTTTAAAAATGCATGGGAACTGCCATGGACAAGCCCGTGAACTCTGCAGGGCAACCACAAACGTTAGTGGCTTGTAAATATGTTGGGTACCGTTACCGTTTCCGCAATGCCGCCTCCGGAGAGGCAGGTTGGAGGGAGGGCCCTGAGCAGAGCAGGCCAGGGCCCAGCCACCAAAGGGACCGGTGGCTACCCTCTGGAGGGAAGGACAGATCCCGCTCGGGTACCGTGTGCTGGACTGTGGGTCAAGGGGTGCTGCCTGGGTTTTAGGGGCAGCATCAGGGCCAGGTTACTTGGGTGGGAGAGAGCGGAAACCGTGACCGTACACCGTTGAAACGTTAAAGTAAAATGTGCCTCCCGTCTTGGGAAGAATTTATTGAAAATGTATATATGTTTAACCTGTTATCCCCTTTTTCACAGAAAAATAAAACCGGTGTAGGACGGCAGCCCGCGGACGGTCTGCATTTTGCTAAGGGGGAATGTGTCGCCCTGGGCAAGCCAGGGGACACAGGACACAACACCACCACACCCCACATCCCAGGTAGGAACACCACAGTCAAAACAGAAACCCTTGCTGCCTTCCTCCAAGAGTCTGTTGATGCACACCAGGGGGTGGGCCAGGCGGTTGGCTCCGCCCACCAAAGAGCTCACAACTCTGGAGGCAGGAAGTAACCAGGCAGAAAGCTCAGGGAGGAGCAGGAGTGAAGATTAGCTCAGGAGGAGCTTGAGTGAACATCGAGAGAAAGTCCAGTGAAGGGCTAGAGTAAACCACAAGGAGTGAAAGTAGAAAGGAGAAAGTAGAAAGTGACAGAAAAGCCTGAAGGTCCGTGACTGTGTGTCCGGACGGAACCAGCAAGGTTGACAACGACGGTGGCTGTCCGGAGTGGGACGGTTCGGAGGTTCCTGGAAGGACCCCGTTGGCTGTGTGCCCGGTGGTCTGGAGCAGTGTTCCGAAGGACAGTCAGCACCAGGACAGGGGCCTTTCGGACCCCAGCAGGGCTGGGAGTCATCAGATCTGCTAAATCCGTTAGTGAAGGGGATGTAGATCTCCCAGCAACAAAGTCCCGATTGACGGCAACAGCCCGACCATTACCGGGGAGACACCGCCACCGCCAAGGCACCAGTTTCCCCAGGGCCAGCGCCTGCGGGCAAAGTGTAGAGCTCCTCCGGCCCAGATTGCAGCCGGGGAGCGGGTAACCGGAGGGAATCCACCGCTACCACCATCAGAACACAAGGTGCAGGGAAGAGTGACAACACCGTTAACTACCGGGAGTGCAGGTGCAACCGTCTGTGGGACCGTCCTACCAGCCGTTGGTTTACCGAACAAACTGTGTCCGTGTCTCAGGCTGAGTGAGTACCACAGTGCCGCGTCCCTGCGCCCTCCAGGCCCTACACTTCACACCTCCTCACCGGGCCCCGGGATCACCAACCCCTACCCACGGAGGGGCAACACAACACCTGGCTGCTCCCATCACCATCCCCGGGCTCCCCATCCAAAGCAGCGGTGGTGCAATCACCACAACCGTGGGTGGCGTCACGAACTATAACCCCAACAAACACCCCCCCTTTTTCACTCACGGGTGAGGAGTGTCGCTCGAGATACCCCGGGATCCGGCCCACAGCTCGAGCCACCAGGAGCAACTGCCGGACCCGAGCAGAAGGGGTGAGCGCGGTGTGCTGACACCCTCCTCCCCGCCCGCGACACACGCGCGAGCCGTGCATGTTAGAAGGCGTCCCTCCCAACAGCACAGGCAGACCTAACGCAGCATGTATAGTTAAGGGGGACAGACAAGCATGATTGCAAGTGCACAAGCAAACAAGACTCCGCGTTCGAGTCCAGACGGCATGCAGACAAACATTCCTAAGAGCAAATAGAGGCAGATCCATAGGTACCAACTATATTTACAATTGGGGAAGATAGGTCAGGTGAAAAATAAAAATATACATTTTTAGGAAGAGACCTTCATACCAGTACTCAATAGTACATATGGACAGTCACTACTACAGGCCCAATTGAAGTGTGAAAACAGTAATCTCCAAGTGGGCATATGATAAATGTCAGCACAATCCTAAGAATGCATATAAGGTCAAAAAGACCAATGGACAACAGTCCCCACATAGGGTGCCACAGGACCAAGTAAGGTTTGACCATGGGTTACTCATGTAATATTTCTGAGGTGGTCAAAGACGGAAACGGACACTCCAATCCACTCGCATTGCCCTTTCTGATATGTCAGGACAAAAGTAGAGGGCACAAATCATATATACCGATATAGTGTCCAGTCACGCAGAATATAAGTCCCGGTCGATGCCAACCACCAAGGTTCATCACAGGTTCCATTACTAGAATCACTTTAGATATTCTCCTTCCACTTTTTCACTGATCATAGTATAGTTTCTTATTCTGCTAAGCCATCCCTTGCCGTTGTCTTCTTATTGTAAATAATTCATAACGTCAGATCTTGATTCAATGCCATCAGAAGGTACACTGCAAGGGAACAACAATCAAGACCATAGTGAGCAAATTCTCCAAGGATGACCACCAACAGTCTAGCCCAAGAACCCAGTGTACAGTAGTTCCTCATTAAGCCCATGAGGGGCAAGTGAGTCAAGATGGAAGATCCATCTTGATTCTGCTCGGAGATTCTTGACACAGATGAAGGATTCTTTGGATAAATACGAGGATGATGTCATACAGAGAAAAAAGCATAAATTAAATAGAGATCGTAGTGACTTTGAGAGAGGAGTTGCCTTTAAATGGAAGCATCATGGCAACTCAAGACGAGGGGCACAATCCAACCCTAGGAATTTTGCACCCCAAGAGAATCTTACTCATGACCCCACAACTAGCGAGGATTTTTTATCAAATACAAGCAGCGACGTAGACACCGGGTCAGAAGGGGCAGGAAGCACAAGAAATCTCAGAAAGAGAAACAACAAACCCCGAGCCCAGAGCTCATATCGACCGAACAGGAACTACAGGCGTCTATGACCATGATCTCCCCCAACACCAATTCAGTTGTCCCTGTTGTCTCCAATACAGGTAATGGTAATGATTCACTACAGATCATTAATTTGTCGGATCATATTTTGTCCACTTGTGAAACCTCGGTGCTACAGAGGGGTCTTACCTTCGTTCCCATGAATGTGCTTGATAAATTCACCTTTACTAAGGATCTTTACTTATTTTGCAGGAATCTGGTGTTCAGAACTATGTACAAAAAACCTGATATTATCAACCATCTCCCTGAAACAGATCGTCAGACCTTCTATGATCTTCTTGATCTTCTTCGTGAGAGCGAGAACCCCACGGGCAGGAAACCTTTCCCATTGAAGCGTAAGTCTACAGCCATACCACCGCTTTCTTTGGCTCCTGCTATTAAAACATTTTTTGAGGTAGTCAAATATGACATCTCGAGACTACCGGCTGACCCAGGTACTAGCCAGAACTTAAGTCCCCCTGAGAGAAAGGCCATACAACAGCTCCGTAACAATACCAACTTTATTATTAAAGAAGCGGATAAAGGGGGCAACGTGGTCTTGTGGCCAGTGAGTATGTACCTGAGGGAAGCCAAAAGGCAGCTTGACAACACCAGGTTCTATTTGAAGATTCCTTCTGACCCAACCTTGGTCTTCTCCAAAAAACTGAAGACTTTATTAGACAGGGCGTGCACTCTCGGTGTTATAACCAGTAAAGAAAAACAATTCATGTGGGTGGAACAACCTATAACCCCCACATTCTACATGTTGCCTAAAGTGCACAAAAACGTGGACATGCCCCCGGGTCGACCTATTGTGTCGAGTATAGGCAGCCTGTGTGAGATGGTGGGGACTTATTTGGATTTCTTCATGCAGACAATGGTACTAAGGTTGCCTTCACACTTGCAGGACTCGACAGAATTCATCAAATGCAGTACATCGGTCACGATTCCATCTGGATCCCTCCTAGTAACATGTGATGTAGAAGCCTTGTACTCCAACATTGCGCACCAGGATGGCATCAAGGCATTCACGTACTTCTTGGATGCACAAGGTAATTCTGATAGGATGCATGATTCCTTCTTGTTGGACTTGTGCTCCTTTGCCCTCAACCACAACTATTTTCTATTTGATCGCCAATATTACAGACAAACATCTGGCGTGGCTATGGGGGCGCGTTTCGCACCCTCTTATGCAAATTTATTTTTAGGATGGTGGGAGGCAACGGTGGTCTATCGTTCGGAACTTTTTGAACGATTTGTCACTCATTGGAGAAGATTTATTGACGATGTGATATTCATCTGGTCCGGCCCTGAGGAGGTATGTCATGACTTCTTGAGATCTTTGAATGATAATGGCATGAATATTTTTCTCACCTATACCATCTCACCATCTACAGCTACCTTCTTAGATCTCCAAGTCAGGATCAGGGATGGACGCCTTGAAACTGGGTTATACCGTAAACCGACGGCTACGAACAGTTTGCTCAGCTTCGACAGCTTCCATCCCTTCCATACCAGTAGCGGAGTGCCGATTGATCAGTTTCTAAGGGTACGTAGAAACTGCACTCTATCTGAAGATTTCTGCACACAAGCGAATGATCTAACACATCGTTTTAGGAAACGAGGGTACCCTCGCAGTGTCATCTCCAATGCTTACAGGAGGGCGAAGAACGAGTCTCAACAATCTCTCATCAAGAAGCAACCGGTGAAGGGAGACCAACCACTCTGACTGGTCACAGATTACAATAACCAATGGAAGCAGGTACAACAGATCTTATCAAGGAACTGGGCGATTCTCACCTCGGACCCCCAAGTGTCATCATTGGTGAGTGACACGCCACTTCTCACGGCACGACGTGCACCACGGCTCAGAGATATGCTCACTAGCAGCCACTTCCGTAGGCCTACAGTGAGACTACAGAGGGGCATTATCTTGAAGGGCTCTTTCCCTTGTGGAGCCTGCAGTGTGTGTCCCCATATGCATCCTACCAGGGAGCATTTTGTGAATCCCTGTGACGCCAAAAAATACACCTTACATTCTTACATTAATTGCAAGACGATTAATGTCATTTATGCTATTGTTTGTGATTGTCCAAAGGTGTATGTCGGCCAGACGTCTCAGGAGCTCCGAAAGCGAATTCAAAAACACACCTCTACCATCAATTTAGCAGCAACTGACCTGAAGAAAGGTAAGACCCTTACCTCGATAGCATCCCATTTTTTGAGGTTCCACTTGGGTTCCAGCAGCAAATTGTTGGTAGTGGGTCTGGAAAAGATTCACGAAACCGGTAGAGGCGGTTCCCCTCATAAGGCGCTCCTCCGAGCAGAATCAAGATGGATCTTCCATCTTGACTCACTTGCCCCTCATGGGCTTAATGAGGAACTACTGTACACTGGGTTCTTGGGCTAGACTGTTGGTGGTCATCCTTGGAGAATTTGCTCACTATGGTCTTGATTGTTGTTCCCTTGCAGTGTACCTTCTGATGGCATTGAATCAAGATCTGACGTTATGAATTATTTACAATAAGAAGACAACGGCAAGGGATGGCTTAGCAGAATAAGAAACTATACTATGATCAGTGAAAAAGTGGAAGGAGAATATCTAAAGTGATTCTAGTAATGGAACCTGTGATGAACCTTGGTGGTTGGCATCGACCGGGACTTATATTCTGTGTGACTGGACACTATATCGGTATATATGATTTGTGCCCTCTACTTTTGTCCTGACATATCAGAAAGGGCAATGCGAGTGGATTGGAGTGTCCGTTTCCGTCTTTGACCACCTCAGAAATATTACATGAGTAACCCATGGTCAAACCTTACTTGGTCCTGTGGCACCCTATGTGGGGACTGTTGTCCATTGGTCTTTTTGACCTTATATGCATTCTTAGGATTGTGCTGATATTTATCATATGCCCACTTGGAGATTACTGTTTTCACACTTCGATTGGGCCTGTAGTAGTGACTGTCCATATGTACTATTGAGTACTGGTATGAAGGTCTCTTCCTAAAAATGTATATTTTTATTTTTCACCTGACCTATCTTCCCCAATTGTAAATATAGTTGGTACCTATGGATCTGCCTCTATTTGCTCTTAGGAATGTTTGTCTGCATGCCGTCTGGACTCGAACGCGGAGTCTTGTTTGCTTGTGCACTTGCAATCATGCTTGTCTGTCCCCCTTAACTATACATGCTGCGTTAGGTCTGCCTGTGCTGTTGGGAGGGACGCCTTCTAACATGCACGGCTCGCGCATGCGCATTACAACTTGTTTACTTTCCTGGCTGTGCGCACATGGCTACTGCATTGTCATGTGCGCCTCTGGACTTCCGGTTTCGTCTGCACGGGCGCCACTATGTATTGTGTGACTGTCCGCCTCTCTATTAGCAGACCGCCGGGGCGCCCATTGGCTGCACGCAGCTGCAATTAATCAAACGGCAACTGGCAGGTAATCATCTAATCATTACTTGTGTATATATATATATGTGTTGTGGGTCTTGTTTCACACACCTCCCCTGACGAAGCTGCTAGTCAGCGCAACGCGTTGGGCCGTTCTTTGACCCCACTTTTGCTCCTTGCATGACTCATGCACACCTTCTTTGACTGCGCCGGGCCCGGCTGGTAATCGCGCTTACTTGCGCCCATACTACTTGCATGATTAATTGATATGTTTATGTGATTCCTCTCTATATCTGATTCATATGCACCTTGTATGGGCAGAGAGCCTGTGTACTCTCTTTTGCACTTACAATCTTGCCAGCCAAGGCATCCCTGGCACCCTTTGGCTATAGATCACTGAAGCAACTAGTGTGATTGGTAGCTCCTGGTTGCATGAATATAGTGGAACGCCCTGGCTGGGATTTGTTGTTCCACATATTTTATCTGATGCTATGCGTCCTCTGTTCATGCAATTATATCCAGCTTACTCAGTATGTGGCCACTCTTGGACTGATTAACGTATTTCACACTGCTATATATAGTCTACATTGCTCCAGATATAACGCTAGGATAACATTTGAGGGGCCGGATTTGCATATTACTGATATGGACCCAGTCCTTAATCATGGTATAATTGTGTGATTACCTATCTGAGGGTTTCCTCCACGGTACATACTACTTAAGTATTAAATGTTATACCAGGTATTTGTCCCCATTTTTTTCAAGAAGGTGTGCTGCATGTTATACATTGTTGATTGAACTATTATATGGAATGTCATTTCATGGTTATTGGAGTATCAGTGAGGTCTTATGTTATACATGTTTTTAAAGGTTTTTATGATATCCTTGTCCTTTTCTCCTTTTTGACCCAATAAAATTTATTATATTTAAAGATTGTACGATTCTGATGTGCGCCTCTATTATGTGTGCTTTTTTTTTCTTTCTTGCTTGTCCCTCGTTAACCTGTAATCAATGAAGTAGTTAAAAGGTCTGGGGTTGATTACAGGTGTGTGGTTTTGCATTTGACCAGACAACATGCGGTCTAAGGAACTCTCCATTGAGGTGAATCAGAACATCCTGAGGCTGAAAAAAAAGAAAAAATCCATCAGAGAGATAGCAGACATGCTTGGAGTAGCAAAATCAACAGTCGGGTACATTCTGAGAAAAAAGGAATTGACTGGTGAGCTTGGGAACTCAAAAAGGCCTGGGCGTCCACGGATGACAACAGTGGTGGATGATCGCCGCATACTTTCTTTGGTGAAGAAGAACCCGTTCACAACATCAACTGAAGTCCAGAACACTCTCAGTGAAGTAGGTGTATCTGTCTCTAAGTCAACAGTAAAGAGAAGACTCCATGAAAGTAAATACAAAGGGTTCACGTCTAGATGCAAACCATTCATTAATTCCAAAAATAGACAGGCCAGAGTTAAATTTGCTGAAAAACACCTCATGAAGCCAGCTCAGTTCTGGAAAAGTATTCTATGGACAGATGAGACAAAGATCAACCTGTACCAGAATGATGGGAAGAAAACAGTTTGGAGAAGAAAGGGAACGGCACATGATCCAAGGCACACCACATCCTCTGTAAAACATGGTGGAGGCAACGTGATGGCATGGGCATGCATGGCTTTCAATGGCACTGGGTCACTTGTGTTTATTGAGGACATAACAGCAGACAAGAGTAGCCGGATGAATTCTGAAGTGTACAGGGATATACTTTCAGCCCAGATTCAGCCAAATGCCGCAAAGTTGATCGGACGGCGCTTCATAGTACAGATGGACAATGACCCCAAGCATACAGCCAAAGCTACCCAGGAGTTCATGAGTGCAAAAAAGTGGAACATTCTGCAATGGCCAAGTCAATCACCAGATCTTAACCCAATTGAGCATGCATTTCACTTGCTCAAATCCAGACTTAAGACGGAAAGACCCACAAACAAGCAAGACCTGAAGGCTGCGGCTTTAAAGGCCTAGCAAAGCATTAGGAAGGAGGAAACCCAGCGTTTGGTGATGTCCATGGGTTCCAGACTTAAGGCAGTGATTGCCTCCAAAGGATTCGCAACAAAATATTGAAAATAAAAATATTTTGTTTGGGTTTGGTTTATTTGTCCAATTACTTTTGACCTCCTAAAATGTGGAGTGTTTGTAAAGAAATGTGTACAATTCCTACAATTTCTATCAGATATTTTTGTTCAAACCTTCAAATTAAACGTTACAATCTGCACTTGAATTCTGTTGTAGAGGTTTCATTTCAAATCCAATGTGGTGGCATGCAGAGCCCAACTCGCGAAAATTGTGTCACTGTCCAAATATTTCTGGACCTAACTGTATGTTTCTGTAGTATTAATATGGGGCAGATCTTCACCCTGAAACAAATATTGTAAAAGTCACAGACAGATGGAGAAGTCACATCTATGATCAGCTCTAATCCTGCCATCTCCACCGCTCTCATTACACAAGTATAACACATATAATACTGGAGGATAAAACAAGACTGAGCACAAGACCTTCACAGCCGTCTACACATCATACCGTGTTTCCTCGAAAGTAGGACCCCCCCAAAAGTAAGGCAGGGTGGGGGTTTCGGGGGGGTCCGCCAATGTAGGGCACCCCCCGATTGTAAGGCAGGGTAGCGGGGGGGCCGGGGAATGTAAGGCCGCATATGGGTGGGGGTCCCTGGGGAAAGTACAGGAACTTACCGCTGCCGCTGTTCCCTCGCTCCATCCAGGCCTTCTCCAGTCTCGTGCCACCCGTGGTCCGCCTCCGGTGAATGGCCCCCGCAAGGCTGCCTGCTGGCCATCAGCTCGAGCTGTGATTGGCCAGTCAGCCGGCTCGCAGCTGATTGGCCCTCAGCTCGAGCTGTGATTGGCCGGTCAGCCGGCTCGCAGCTGATTGGCCCTCAGCTCGAGCTGCGATTGGCCGGTCAGCCGGCTCGCAGCTGATTGGCCCTCAGCTCGAGCTGCGATTAGCCAGTCAGCCGGCTCGCAGCTGATTGGCCGAAATCAGCCGCGACGTCACCGCCTGCAGGCTCGCTCCGATTTCGGTAAGTTCCGAAACTCTGTGTGTGTGTGTGTGTGTGTGTGTGTGTGTGTGTGTGTGTACACGTACGGTATGTGTATGGGTGCCGTATGGGGCTGTGTGTACGTACGGTATGTGTATGGGTGCCGTATGGGGCTGTGTGTGTGTGTGTGTGTGTGTGTACGTACGGTATGTGTATGGGTGCCGTATGGGGCTGTATGTGTCAGTGTACGGTACCGGTACGATATGTGTGTGGGTGCCGTGTGGGGCTGTACCGGTACCGTATGTGTCAGTGTGTGTGGTGGCAGATTGGGGGGCAGAACCACTGTATGGGGAGGCTGCAGGGGGGAGGATGGGGTGGATGCCAGATCTCAAACAATGGGGAGGCTGCAGGGGGGAGGAAGGGGTGGATGCCAGATCTCAAACAATGGGGAGGCTGCAGGGGGGAGGAAGGGGTGGATGCCAGATCTCAAACAATGGGGAGGCTGCAGGGGGGAGGAAGGGGTGGATGCCAGATCTCAAACAATGGGGAGGCTGCAGGGGGGAGGAAGGGGTGGATGCCGGATCTCAAACAATGGGGAGGCTGCAGGGGGGAGGATTGTCATTTTTTTTCCAATGTAAGGCCTCCCCCGAAAGTAAGGCAGGGTGGGACTTTTGGGGGTAAAATTAATGTAAGACAGGGCCTTACTTTCGGGGAAACACGGCGTGTTTCCCCGAAAGTAGGACCCCCCCGAAAGTAAGACAGGGTGGGGGTTTCGGGGGGGTCCGCCAATGTAGGGCACCCCCCGATTGTAAGGCAGGGTAGCGGGGGGGCCGGGGAATGTAAGGCCGCCTATGGGTGGTGGTCGCGGCGTAATGTAAGGCCGCATATGGGTGGGGGTCCCTGGGGAAAGTACAGGAACTTACCGCTGCCGCTGTTCCCTCGCTCCATCCAGGCCTTCTCCAGTCTCGTGCCACCTGTGGTCCGCCTCCGGTAAATGGCCCCCGCAAGGCTCCCTGCTGGCCATCAGCTCGAGCTGTGATTGGCCAGTCAGCCGGCTCGCAGCTGATTGGCCCTCAGCTCGAGCTGCGATTGGCCAGTCAGCCGGCTCGCAGCTGATTGGCCCTCAGCTCGAGCTGCGATTGGCCAGTCAGCCGGCTCGCAGCTGATTGGCCGAATCAGCCGGCTCGCAGCTGATTGGCCGAAATCAGCCGCGACGTCACCGCCTGCAGGCTCGCTCCGATTTCGGTAAGTTCCGAAACTCTCTCTCTGTGTGTGTGTGTGTGTGTGTGTGTGTACGGTATGTGTATGGGTGCCGTATGGGGCTGTATGTGTCAGTGTGTGTGTGTGTGTGTGTGTGTGTGTGTGTGTGTGTACGGTACCGGTACGATATGTGTGTGGGTGCCGTGTGGGGCTGTACCGGTACCGTATGTGTCAGTGTGTGTGGTGGCAGAGTGGGGGGCAGAACCACTGTATGGGGAGGCTGCAGGGGGGAGGATGGGGTGGATGCCGGATCTCAAACAATGGGGAGGCTGCAGGGGGGAGGAAGGGGTGGATGCCGGATCTCAAACAATGGGGAGGCTGCAGGGGGGAGGAAGGGGTGGATGCCGGATCTCAAACAATGGGGAGGCTGCAGGGGGGAGGAAGGGGTGGATGCCGGATCTCAAACAATGGGGAGGCTGCAGGGGGGAGGATGGGGTGGATGCCGGATCTCAAACAATGGGGAGGCTGCAGGGGGGAGGAAGGGGTGGATGCCGGATCTCAAACAATGGGGAGGCTGCAGGGGGGAGGAAGGGGTGGATGCCGGATCTCAAACAATGGGGAGGCTGCAGGGGGGAGGAAGGGGTGGATGCCGGATCTCAAACAATGGGGAGGCTGCAGGGGGGAGGAAGGGGTGGATGCCGGATCTCAAACAATGGGGAGGCTGCAGGGGGGAGGAAGGGGTGGATGCCGGATCTCAAACAATGGGGAGGCTGCAGGGGGGAGGATTGTCATTTTTTTTCCAATGTAAGGCCTCCCCCGAAAGTAAGGCAGGGTGGGACTTTTGGGGGTAAAATTAATGTAAGACAGGGCCTTACTTTCGGGGAAACACGGTAGTGGCGACACAAAGCAGATAAAAAAGTTCAGAATTTTTTTTTTTTTTAAGCACTACAGTGTTTCCCCGAAAATAAGCCCCAGTCGCCGTTCAATATGAAGTTTCTACGCAGCAAAAAAAATACTGCAGGACACTAAAAAACAGACACCCCCAAAAGAGAGAAGACAGAAGTCCCTGCAATCATACTCACCAGACGAATGGGAGGACCTGCACATGCATACATATCAGATCGCGCGCGCGCACACACACAGCACATCCAGTGATACGGATTGCTTCTGGCCAGCAGAGAAATCTGGGATGCAGTGCACTGGAGTGAGAGCACCTGCGGTGGAACTCATGGAGGACCTGCGGTGTAACGCATTAGAGGACCTGCGGTGGAACGCATAGAGGACCTGCGGTGGAACGCATAGAGGACCTGCGGTGGAACACATAGAGGACCTGCGGTGGAACGCATTGATGCATTCCATCACAGGTCTTCGCACTCCACTGCACTGCATCCCAAGTTCTCATGCAGGCCAGAAGCAAGTATCGCCAGATGTGGTGAGTGTGTGTGGGTGTGTGACCTGATGTGTTTACGATCAGATGTAGGTGTGCAATCTGATGTGTGTGTGTGTGTGTGTGTGTGTGTGCAATCTGATGTGTGTACGATCTGATGTGGGTGTGCAATCTGATGTGGGTGTGTGTGTGTGTGCAATCTGATGTGTGTGCGATCTGATGTGGGTGTGCGTATGTGTGCGATCTGATGTTGGAGTGTGCTCGATCTGAAGTGGGTGTGTGATCTGATGGGGGTGTGTGTGTGACGCCCTGGCCTATCAGGTCGTCACAGGGTATTGTGCAATCTGCCCATCTGCACAGTATCCACCCTCCTTGGTTACGGATCCTAGTCCTTTGGTGTTGTTAACAGCTTGGCCAATTAAAATCCTGGGAACACTTGCCACTTGAACCTACCAGACACACCATTGGGAGGCCTGAAGGGAATAGGGCCACCCACATGGGGGGTTGGTGAGGAGAAATTGAGGACAGTGACAGTTGAGAGTTGAGAGTGGAGAGTGAAGGAGAAGGAGGTGAAGTGGCTCTCATGAGGAGAGGCCATAGAGGAGAGCTCCTGTATACTAGGTGGCAGACGTTGGTCTGGGTCTGGTAGGAGCTGGAACCCAGTCGCAGGGGACAGTGTCAAGGGGCATGGACTGCAGAGGAGGGCAGCCGGCGGCCTTGAGCTATCATCGGGCAGGGGCCAGGGCACGATGAGGTACGTGGACCACAGGCCGGAAAGTAGCTTCATGCATTCCAGTAATTTACCCGATGGGGGTGAAGACTTCAAGTGTCATCCCCAACCCGCTCCAAAATCGGGGTACTAGCGCACCGATGGGATAGGACTTTCCCACTACAGTCCAAAGAAATCCTACGCATGAACCCTGAGAGCAAGCTCACTCCGTTAGCCATACGGGTGAGCGGGACCCGGAGAGTTTCATACCAACGTGTCCAATCGAGACTAAGGTGCCACAGACCAACAACAACAGGGGGCACGGATCCAGGCATGCTCCCCGTAGACTACGGTGGTGCTCAGAACTTTGGTTTACAAGTTGTCGGTGTGGATATTCTGGGACTGAGTGAGTACATTGGAAACCCCTGTACCTATTCCCCCAACGGCACCCAAACACCATCCATCATCAACGGGCCCCGGGACACAAACCCCCTACCCACGGAGGGGTTAAACATCAGGCTGCCACACCATCGTCACCGGGCTCCCCAACGGCAGCCGTGGTCCCTCACATTACCACGCACCGTGGGTGGCATCACAAACTTTCCAAAATCCCCCTGTACATATCTTCCCCCCTTCTTTTAATCAAGTGGCCGCGCGACCCCCAGGTCCGGAGACCCCTCGTGCCACCGCAGATCCGGATCCAAGCGGCGGCAGCAGCCCGGCTGCTCGCCTGGGGGCGGTACATGTGTGTATGCGATCTGATGTTGGGGTGTGCGATCTGATGTGGGGGTGTGCAATCTGATGTGTGTATGTGCGATCTGATGTGGGTGTGTGCGATCTGATGTGGGTGTGTGCGATCTGATGTGGGTGTGTGTGTGTGTGTGTGTGCAATCTGATGTGGGTGTCTGCGATCTGATGTGGGTGTCTGCAATCTGATGTGGGTGTCTGCGATCTGATGTGGGTGTGTGCGATCTGATGTGGGTGTGTGTGTGCAATCTGATGTAAGTGTGTGCAATCTGATGTGGGTGTGTGTGTGCAATCTGATGTGGGTGTGCGATCTGATGTGGGTGTGTGTGTGTGTGCGATCTGATGTGGGTGTGCGATCTGATGTGGGTGTGTGTGTGCGATCTAATGTGGGTGTGCGATCTGATGTGGGTGTGTGCGTGTGTGCGATCTGATGTGGGTGTGTGCGTGTGTGCGATCTGATGTGGGTGTGTGCGTGTGTGCGATCTGATGTGGTGTGCGATCTGATGTGGGTGTGTGTGATCTGATGTGGTGTGCGATCTGATGTGGGTGTGCAATCTGATGTGGGTGTGTGCGATCTGATGTGGGTGTGTGCGATCTGATGTGGGTGTGTGTGTGTGTGCGATCTGATGTGGGTGTGCGATCTGATGTGGGTGTCTGCGATCTCATGTGGGTGTGTGCGATCTGATGTGGGTGTGTGTATGTGATCTCATGTGGGTGTGTGCGATCTGATGTGGGTGTGTGTGTATGCGATCTGATGTGGGTGTGCGATCTGATGTGGGTGTGTGTGTGTGTGTGCATTCTGATGTGGGTGTGCGTTCTGATGTGAGTGTGTGTGTGTGCGATCTGATGTGGGTGTGTGTGTGCGATCTGATGTGGGTGTGTGTGTGTGTGCGATCTGATGTGGTGTGCGATCTGATGTGGGTGTGTGTGATGTGGTGTGCGATCTGATGTGGGTGTGTGTGTGCGCGATCTGATGTGGGTGTGCGATCTGATGTGGGTGTGTGCGATCTGATGTGGGTGTGTGTGCGATCTGATCAGGGTGTGTGTGCGATCTGATGTGGGTGTGCGATCTGATGCGATCTGACGCCGAAGATCACAGAAGGACCTAGGAGCCACGCAGGCGTCCAGGGTCTGGTAAGTATGATTCTCCTGGGGAAGGGGATCTGCTTTTTGGGGAGCTAAATTTCCCCCAACCGTGTTTAACCAAGAATAAGCCCTACCCCGAAAACAAGCCCTAGCGCTTCTTTCGGGGCAAAAAATAAAAGAAGACAATGTCTTATTTTTGGGAAAACATTGTATATGTATATATAAACCTAATAAGTCTGTTACGTCCTTTTATCATGTGGCCCTGGAGATACCGGCAGCGCTCAGCTATTTCTTGTGCTCCCATAGATAATGATGGAGCAGAGGCCGAGCACAAATGTGAAAAGGAAGGAAAAACTAAAGATGAAAGACAAGAGAATAATAGAGACCCTGTGTCAAGGTTAAAATGACGATGAGGATGATGAGACTCAAAAGGTCTCTCGGGATCTGGCTGCTGTTTCTAATCATAATGTCATGAGTGCACTTCGAGACTAAATAACGGACAACGAGTCAGTTACATCTATCTCCATGACTGGCACTGGCCAAGTGATCTTTATTATTTGAAAAAACTCTAGACTGAGCAGTAAGGGGGTGTAAACAAAAGTTTTAGTCCAATCAAGTATCGCAGGGCAGGGCTTCATGACGTAGAGAGATCTGCACATCCTCCTTGGATTGGTCAGTCCAGGCTCCAGGAACTTCTTTTGTCCATCTGTCTCGTGTGCAAACAGGATACGGCAGCCATCTTTGAGAATACATGTGCTGGTGCATACATATATATATATATATATATATATATATATATATACACACACACATACATATATATATATATATATATATATACTGTGTCTAAGGAAAATACACTGAATATGCAATATACATGTTAGTAAGAAACAAAAGCATTCACAAATATGTGTGTTAGTTCACTTCTACTGAACTATATAACTGAGTCTATGAAATGGCTGAATTAAGTATTTTTTGATACTCAATTCTTTATCCTCAACAGTCCCCCCTAAAGACTTACTTCTGCCATTTCTAAATTCTAAGGGTACTGTGTTCCTGTTACGGTTGCTGTGGCTCTGGAGACTATGTCCGGATTTCTTGCTACTGCACATGTGCAAGCTCTGGAGACTAAGTCCTATCTTGGAGCCATTGCACATGTGCGGGTGACATCATCGCTGACACAAGGTCACATGTCTCTGACACCTTCTAAGCTGATTGGCCACTGGTCATGTGCTTGTGACACGTGGTCACATGTCTCTGACACCTTCTATGCCGATTGGTCGCTGGTCATGTGCTTGTGACGCTTTGCTCGGTGATAGGCCAGCGTGACGTCATTGCTGTCATTCTGGCAGCGGATTGGCTCTGGTGTTCTCCATCTTGGATGAGGCACAGAGTCTATATAAGACCCTGACGCACGCCGCCCGGCGCTCAGTCCTCTTGGTTCATGCATGAGGGTAGACGCCCTGTGCACGTCCCTCTAGGCATCTCTCTGTCTATGTTAGGTGAGCGCTACCGGCAGGGTAGCGTTCTTATACCTTACAGCTTCGGCTGCAGTCCGTATCCTTACCTCTTAGTGGAGCAGACATAGGCAGGTGCCTGAGGCACATGGTCCGGCTGGGCCTTGTGATTCTACTCGTAGGTGGACGTTGCCGCTAGGGTAACGTTCCTTATACTGCGTCTGGCAGTTGTTCGTATCCTCGCACACTAGGGGAGCGAACAGAGGTAGGAGCTTTGTGCGGCTTATGCTGCTGTCAGTCTCTTTTGCACCACTAGAAGAGCGGACCTAGGCAGGTGCCATATCTAGTGGTTCGTGTCCTCGCACACTAGTGGAGCGAACGCAGGTAGGAGCTTTGTGCGGCTTACGCTGCTGTCCGTCTCTTTTGCACCACTAGAAGAGCGGACCTAGGCAGGTGCCATATCTAGTGGTTCGTGTCCTCGCACACTAGTGGAGCGAACGCAGGTAGGAGCTTTGTGCGGCTTACGCTGCTGTCCGTCTCCTGGCACCACTAGAGGAACGGACCTAGGTAGGTGCCATTTCCCACTCACTGCTTTTGTCTCTGTGATCTTTAACAGAGACCATTCCACACACCCTCCAAGTAAGGGAGGAATTGCTTTATGTTCTAATTATATTCCTCTGTGAGTTTAACAGAGGTATTGCACTCTGCACTTGTGCTATTATTTTTTACAGTGGCACACTTATATACCCCTTATCCTCTGTCATAGTCTGCAGCAGAGTCTTTGCACGGTGGACCCTGACTGTCTGACATTCCTTTAGGTTTTATTATCAGACAGCCCCCCGTAACATTAGGACTGAGCCAAGGGTCTGGCAGTTATGGCAGAATATCAGCAGTTACACCGTTACATACAAGTACTTGAGTCGCGGCTCAAGAGTATAGAGGATAAACCTCAGACCATGGTGACATCTGCACATGATCCTCGACTTGCTCTGCCAAACAGATATTCTGGTGATGCCAAATCCTGTCGTGGTTTCATTAGTCAGTGTCAGATACACCTAGAGGTCAACTCTTCTCGCTTCTCTACGGAGAGGTCCAGAGTAGGCTTTATCATCGCCTTACTTCAGGACAAAGCCTTAGAATGGGCGACTCCCTTATGGGAGCGCTCTGATGTGGTTACTCTGAGACATCAAGACTTTCTTGATGCTCTTAAAGCGGTATTCGTGTAGCAATTTTCAACTTTTGAATTTTTATACCGTTAAACCAGAGATTTCTGTGACACAAAATAGTTAATAAATAACATTTCCCACATGTCTACTTTACATCAGCACAATTTTGGAAACAAAATTTTTTTTTGTTAGGAAGTTAGAGGGGTTCAAAGTTTATCAGCGATTTCTCATTTTTACATCAAAATTTACAAAACCATTTTTTTAGGGACCACATCACATTTGAAGTGACTTTGAGGGGCCTAGGTAACAGAAAATACCCAAAAGTGACACAATTCTAAAAACTGCACTCCCCAAAGTACTCAAAACCACATTCAAGAAGTTTATTAACCCTTCAGGTGCTTCACATGAACAAAAGCAATGTGGAATGAAAAAAAGCAAAAATTAAATTTTACCTAAAAATGTTGCTCTAACCCAAATTTATTCACTTTTAGAAGAAATAACACAACAAAATGGACCCCAAAACTTGTTACCCACTTTCTTATGAACGCACTGATACCCCACATGTGGTCAGAAACCTCTGTTTGGACAAATGGGAGGGCTCGGAACAGAAGGAGCAATATTTGAATTTTGGAAAGCAAATTTGGCTGAAATAGATTGCGGGCACCATGTTGCATTTACAGGTCCGCTAAGATACCTAAAGAGCAGAAAACCCTCACAAGTGATGCCATTTTGGAAACTAGACCCCTCAAGACTTTTATCTAGGTGTATATTGAGCAGTTTGAATCCAAGAGTACTTCACAGAATTTGATAAGCTTAGGTTGCCATATTGAAAATTTTCATTTTTTTCACAAAAATGTTGCTTCAGCATCAAATTTCTTACTTTTTCAAGAGACAAAAACAAACCGTGGACCCCACAGGTTGTTATCCAATGTCTTATAAGCACAGGGATACCCCACATGTGGCCAAAAACCTCTGTTTGGATAAATGGGAGGGCTTGGAATGGAAGGAGCACCATTTGAATTCTGGAAAAGTTGAAATAAATTGCGGGCATCATGTCACATTTGCAGGGCCCCTTGGGTCCCTATACAGCAGAAACCCCCCACAAGTGAACCCATTTTGGAAACTGGATTTTATTCAGGAGTATAGTAAGCATTTTGAATCCACAGGTACTTCACAAAAATGTTGCTGTAGCAACAAATGTCTCACTTTTAGGCTATGTGGCCATGATCCAGCGACACGGCGTCTAGTACACAGTGTCAGCCTTCCTGCAGAGATGTGAGTGTTGTCCACGAGAGAACGCAGCTGCCCATGCCCACGATTTGGGTTCAGGCCGCTGTGGAGCTCTATGCTACCTGCAGAGAACACTCATCTCCGCAGCATAAATTGACATGCTGAGGCTCGGGAAGCTGCGCCACACATCAGTGTATGCTGCGGAGAAAAGAAGCACATTGGGCACGGGATTTCTAAAAATCCTTCCACTGTACTTCTACTGCACAACGCAGCGCTATGGACACAGGGAAAACACTCTGCGCCCAAAACGCTGCAAACCCCGATTGTGGGCACACAGCCTAAAAAGCGTCAATGGATGAATGGACAGATGTCAAACAAATATAACGTCCCATTCCCCTGCATATTCTAAGCTGGCGCCCTTTAGTGCCTTTCATGTGGCACTAAGGGGTGCCTAGCCTTGTATTTAGGCCCCCAAAAAATTAATAATTAAAATAAACGACGTGGGGTCCCCCCTATTTTTGATAGCCAGCTAGGGTAAAGCAGACAGCTGTAGCCTGCAAACCACAGCTGACAGCTTCACCTTGGCTGGTGATCAATTTGGAGGGCTCCCCAGGCGGTTTTTAAAAAAAAACAAAAACGTGGGGTCCCCCCCAAATTAGATCACCAGCCAAGGTGAAGCAGACAGCTGGGGTCTGGTATTCTCAGGGTGGGAAGAGCCATGGTTATTGGACTCTTCCCAGCCTAAAAATAGCAGGCCGCAGCCGCCCCAGAAGTGGCGCATCCATTAGATGCGCCAATCCTGGCGCTTCGCTCCAGCTCATCCCGCGCCCTGGTGCGGTGGCAAACGGGGTAATATACGGGGTTGATACCAGCTGTAATGTCACCTGGCATGAAGCCCTGGGGTTAGTGATGTCACAGCATCTAAACAGATACCCGACATTACTAACCCAGTCAAGTAATAGAAAAAAATAAAGACAAAAAAAAAATTTATTTGAAAAAAAAACTCCCCGAAACATTCCTCTTTTACCAATTTATTGAAAATAAATAAATTTCGGTCGCTGTAATCCATTTTGGAGGTCCCTCGGCGACTCTGGACCTTCTAGAATATGGGGGGCACGTTCAGGGAACGTATCCCCTATTTTCTGGAAGAGCAAGCTCTCCATGAGCAGTGTGGGTGCAGTAATCTGAGAATACTGCACTCACACTGCCCCGGTCCAACCTAGGGCAGAGTGACCTGCAGTAATCTCATTCCAGAATATGAGGGGCACGCTCACAGAACGTACCCCCCATTTTCTAGAACAGCAGTCTCTCCATGTGAGGAGTGTGGCCGCAGATTACCATACTCACCCTCCCCCGGTCCACAGTGCAGCAGCCTGTGTAGCAGCGACGTCAGAGTCCCTGCTTGCAGGGATCCAGCTGACAGCCGCTGTCTGAGCATGTGTCGCGGGCGGGGAGGAGGGTGTCAGCACACCGCGCTCACCCCTTCTGCTCGGGTCCGGCAGCTGCTCCTGGTGGCTCGAGCTGTAGGCCGGATCCCGGGGTTTCTCGAGCGACACTCCTCGCCCGTGAGTGAAAGGGGGTGTTTGTTGGGTGTGGGGATTGTTATAGTTCGTGACGCCACCCACGGTTGTGGTGACTGCACCACCGCTGCTCAGTGTGGGGGTCCCGGGGATGGTGATGCGGAGCAGCCAGGTGTTGTGTTGCCCCTCCGTGGGTAGGGGTTGGTGATCCCGGGGCCCAGTGAAGAGATGTAAAGTGTAGGGCCTGGAGGGCGCAGGGACGCGGGGGCAGCGCTGTGCCTTGCGGCACTGTGGTACTCACTCAGCCTGAGACTTGGACACAGTTTGTACGGTAAACCAAACGGCTGGTAGGACGGTCCCACAGACGGCTGCACCTGCACTCCCGGTAGGTGACGGTGATGTCTCTCTTCCTTGCACCTGTGTTGACTGATGGTAGCGGTGGATTCCCTCCGGTTACCCGCTCCCCGACTGCAATCTGGGCCGGAGGAGCTCTACACTTTGCCCGCAGGCGCTGGCCCTGGGGAAACTGGTGCCCTGGCGGTGGCGGTGTCTCCCCTGTAATGGTCGGGCTGTTGCCGTCAATCGGGACTTGGTTGCTGGGGGATCTACGTCCCCTTCACTGACGGATTCGGCAAATTGGGCGACTCCTAGCCTTGCCGGGGTCCGAGAGGCCCCTGCCCTGGTGCTGACTGTCCTTCGGAACACTGCTCCAGACCACCGGGCACACAGCCAATGGGGTCCTTCCAGGAACTTCCAAACGGTCCCCCTCCGGACAGTCACCGCCGTCGCTGACCTTGCTGTTCTAGCCCTACACAAAGCTGGGCTCTCAGGCTTGGCACACTCTCTGCTCTGTCACCACTTCTTGCTTTCCTCCTTTACTCCTTTTCTTTCCTCCACTTTCACTTCTTGGTTGTTTACTCTTGCCCTCCCCGGGCTAATCTGCACTCGAGCCCTGCCTGGGCTAATCTGCCTGGTAACTTCCTGCCTCCAGAGCTGTGAGCTCCTTGGTGGGCGGAGCCAACCGCCTGGCCCACCCCCTGGTGTGCATCAACAGACTCCTGGAGGAAGGCAACAAGGATTTCTGGTTAGCAGATGTGCCTACCTGGAGTGTGGGGTGTGGTGGTGTTGTGACCTGTGTCCCCTGGCTTGCCCAGGGCGACACATTCCCCCTTAGCAAAATGCAGACCGTCCGCGGGCTGCCGTCCTACACCGGTTTTATTTTTCTGTAAAAAGGGGATAACAGGGTTAAACATCATACATAACATTTTTAATAAACTCTTCCCAAGACGGGAGGCACATTTACTTTAAACGTTTCAACGGTATACGGTCACGGTTTCCGCTCTCTCCCACCCAAGTAACCTGGCCCTGATGCTGCCCCTAAAACCCAGGCAGCACCCCTTGACCCACAGTCCAGCACACGGTACCCGAGCGGGATCTGTCCTTCCCTCCAGAGGGTAGCCACCGGTTCCTTTGGTGGCTGGGCCCTGGCCTGCTCTGCTCAGGGCCCTCCCTCCAACCTGCCTCTCCGGAGGCGGCATTGCGGAAACGGTAACGGTACCCAACATATTTACAAGCCACTAACGTTTGTGGTTGCCCTGCAGAGTTCACGGGCTTGTCCATGGCTAGTTCCCATGCCATAAACTTTTAACGGTCCCCACGGGGACAACGGTGCCGGCTCCAGCCGGTTGCAAATCAACAAACAAATCAGGTTACTTCTTCGGTGTGATCATTTTCATTATTGGCAAAACTTTCAAACTTTCAAAACTTTTTCAAACAGACACACAACACTCTTTTACATTTGCGGACCCCTCTTACTCATAGAACGGTCTCCCTGTACCTAAGTGGGGGTCTACCTAGGTTGGAACGGGTGGACCTTCGGGGCCCGGTGTCAGTGGTGCTAGACAGTGGGGTAGAGGGAACAATCGGTTCCTCTTCCCTGCTATAGAGTGGAGCAGGCGGAGGTGCAGGGGGGCTGGGTACAGGTTCATCCCTGGGCACTGGCACTGGTTCTGGCTCACGGTTAACCGCTTCCACTACTTCTTCATCCACGGGTTGTGGGAACAGTATCACTGGAAGTATCACCGCGCCGTTCTGTGTAGGCCAGTTTGCTGGGAAGTCACCCATCACAGTGTGGATTACCTCTGCTGCCTTTTCCACTGGTGGAGGAACCGGTACTTCAGCCTCTGCCTTCAACGCTGGGGGGCATTTTTTTAGATGGTCCCGAGAAACTGTGGCCAGGGTGCCCCCTTGGTCACGACTGATCTGGTAGGTCTTCCCATTGTCCCACTCGGTGGGTTGTACAACGTAAGGGACTTGCTCCCACTGGTCATCCAGTTTATGGGCTTTTCTCTTCCGTTTCAGCACCACATCTCCTGGCTGGAAAGGACCTGCAGGCGCCTTCTGGTTGAACCGGTGCTCTTGCTGTTCTCGACTTCGACTGAGGTTTTTCTCCACATACTCCTGGATTTGCCGGTACTGGGCCCTCCTCCGACCTTGCCACTCTGCCGTTGAAGGGAGTGCTTCCGGAGCCTCCAACCCCATCTCCAGATCCACCGGCAGGCGGCCAGGCCGAGCCCTCATCAGATACGCTGGGGTGCACTTTGTCGAGCTGGACGGGATATTATTGTACATGTCGACCAAGTCGGGTAACTTTTCCGGCCACATGTTCCGTTCTTCCAGCGGTAGCGTCTTGAGGAGCCCCAGGACCAAGTGGTTCATTTTCTCGCACATGCCGTTGGTTTGGGCGTGGTACGGAGTGGTCCGGATCTTCTTGCAGCCGTACAACTGGCAGAATTCGTGAAACACTTCTGCTTCAAAAGCCGGGCCTTGGTCAGTCAGCACCTTCTCGGGGTACCCATGGGGTCGGCAAAAATAGGCCTGGAACGCTCGAGCAGCGGTTCGACCAGTCAAGTCCTTAACGGGGACTACCACCATAAATCTTGAGTAGTGGTCTACCATGGTCAATGCGTAGGTGTACCCACTTCGGCTAGGGGTGAGTTTGACATGGTCCAGGGCGACCAGCTCCAGCGGCTGATGGGTGACGATGGGATGTAACGGTGCCCTCTGGCTAGTCTCGTCCTTTCTCCTCAGTGTACAAGGACCGCACTCTCGGCACCAGGCTTCCACCGATTCACGCATCCCACTCCAATAGAACCGCTCCCTCAACAACATCTCCAGCTTCTTCCACCCGAAGTGGCCAGCACCATCATGGTATGCCCGCAGGACAGTAGCAACCTCAGCTTGAGGAACGATCAACTGGCATATCTTCTCATGGGTCTTTGGGTTGATCAGCTCACGGTACAGCCTCCCTTGGTGTAGGTAGAGCCGTTTTCGTTCTTTCCACAAGCGTTGGGCTTCGGCTGGAGCGGCCGGGTCTATTCCCATAGCACCTTGTTCCACCAGGGTCTTGACAAGGCGGACAGCCGGCGCTTGGTCCTGGGCGTCCTGCCACTCTTGACTGGGCCGCGGGTCCAGATCCACCCGTTGCTGACATACTTGTACCCTCTCAGTAGGCGGCTGGTGGAACGCAGGCAACTCAATCTCCTCGAGGTCGTCATCCTCGCACCCCTCTTCTGACAAATGGGGCATCCGGGAGAGTGCATCTGCATTGATGTTGACACGACCAGCTCGGTACTTTATGGTGAAATCATAGTTGGCTAACCGGGCTACCCACCGCTGCTCCAGCGCGCCCAACTTGGCCGTGTTGAGGTGAGTCAGTGGGTTGTTGTCCGTGAATGCGGTAAATTTTGCTGCCGCCAAATAGTGCCGAAACCTCTCCGTGATAGCCCACACCAACGCCAGTAGCTCAAGCTTGAAAGAGCTATAGTTCTCAGGGTTCCTTTCGGTCGGCCGGAGTTTTCGGCTGGCGTAGGCAATCACCTTCTCCTTTCCATCCTGGACCTGGGATAGGACCGCTCCTAGCCCCACGTTACTGGCATCCGTGTGGAGGATGAATGGGCGCCCATAATCAGGGTACGCCAGGACCTCTTCTCCGGTCAGGGCCGCCTTCAACTGGCAAAAGGACTCCTCATGCTTGTCTTCCCACGACAGTGGGGCTCCAATGGGTCTTCCACCTTTGGTCTGTCCCACGAGGAGATCTTGCATGGGGGCAGCCATCTTCGTGTACCCCTTTATAAAGCGCCGATAGTACCCCACCAGACCCAGAAACTGCCTTACTTCCCTCACTGTAGTGGGCCTCGGCCAGCTTTGGATGGCAGTGATCTTCTCAGGGTCGGGGGCAACACCATCTGCACTCACCACATGCCCTAGATATTGCACCCGGGGTTTCAGCAGGTGGCATTTTGAGGGCTTCAACTTCATCCCGTACTTGGCAAGGGACGCGAACACCTCGGCCAGGTGCTCCAGATGGGCTTCATACGTCTGGGAATAAACAATCACATCATCCAAATACAGCAGGACGGTCTCGAAGTTTAAATGTCCCAGACAGCACTCCATCAGCCGTTGGAAGGTCCCGGGGGCATTGCACAGCCCAAACGGCATGCTATTGAATTCGCAGAGCCCCATCGGGGTGGTGAAGGCGGTCTTCTCCCGGTCCTCTGGGGCCACGGCCACTTGCCAGTATCCGCTGGTGAGGTCAAGAGTCGAGAAGTAGTTTGCGGTTCTTAGTGCAGCCAAAGATTCTTCGATACGAGGCAATGGATAGGCATCTTTATGGGTTATCTGGTTGATCTTCCGGTAGTCCACACACATCCGCATGGTACCATCCTTCTTCTTGACCAGTACCAACGGAGCGGCCCAGGGACTACAACTGTCCCGAATAACCCCTGCCTCCTTCATATTCTTCAACATATCTTTGGCACACTGGTAATGTGCAGGGGGAATAGGTCTATACCTTTCTTTGATAGGGGGATGTTCCCCCGTGGGAATGTGGTGTTGGACCCCCTTGATCTGCCCAAAGTCTAGGGGGTGCTTACTGAAAACCTGTTCGTACTCCTGCACCACCCTGTGTACCCCTGCCCTGTGATGTGTAGGGGTATCATCAGTGCCTACATGTAGCTGTTGGTGCCACTCCTTTGTGTCCCCCTGGGGTGGGGAAGTGCTGGTGGTAGGTGGGAGTGTGGATGGACTGGCTCCCTGGATAGTGTGAGGGTCCAGGGTGAGCAGCTTGGCAATGGTAGCATACCGGGGGAGCCTGACTTCTTCCTCCCCACAGTTCAACACTCTCACAGGCACTCTCCCTTTCTTCACATCTACCACCCCTCGGGCGGCTACTACAGTGGGCCAGTGCTCGGAAGGCATGGGCTCCATCATCGCAGGGTAGTCACGCCCCTGAGGCCCTACTGCTGCCCTACACCAAATCATCATCTCACTCCTAGGGGGCACAGTCAATGGAGCAACATCCATCACTCTCACTCCACCAATCTCCCCTCCGGTTGAGCTTACATGCTGGCGGTACATCAGGGCGCGGATCTCGCGCTGCACAGCCCTCTGCCGGCTCCCCGCCGCCGTGGCGGCTAGCTGTTGCAATAGGTTCAACACATCAGCCATGCAGTGTTCCATCACATTGGTTCCCAGCACTATTTTCGGGTTATGATCACTAGGTTCATTCATGATCACAATCATACCCTGGTGTTGCAGTTCAGCTTGCCCCACTGTCATAGCCACCTGTTTATACCCCACCTGGGTCAATGGAAGTCCATTAGCGGCAATCAAATTTATACTATTGTCTGGAGGCGCCAGCTCGTCTGTGGCCCAATATTGCTGATACAACGTGTATGGTATGGTAGTTACCTGCGATCCAGTGTCCAAGAGAGCCATCACTGGTATGCCGTCCACAGCCACGGGGATGATAGGGCGGGCCCCGACATATCGGTCTCGCCAGTCCGGGGGGCCACGGTGTTCTACTCCTGAGGATTGGCCCGGGGCCCCAGGGGTTGCTCGTTTAACGGGCACTGTCGGTAATAATGGCCCGGTTTACGGCAATTGTAGCAGATTGGAGGTCTGCTCCGCGGGTTGTTAGCGCTTCTCCGCTGCATCCAGGGAACATCTTCGGGACTGTCAGCAAGCTGTATCTGCGCCGGAGGCTGAGATCTGGTCAGAGGTTGTAGCGTAGCAAGGATCTTGGCAAGGTCTCCATCCATGCGACGGACCTGGGCTGCCAGTTCTTCCACTGTGCTGCTCGGGGCTGCAGGTATTAAGGAGGTTGGTTTGGCTGAGGCCGACACAACGGGAGCTGTCTCGGCGGGCCACGGGACGGGTTCCAGAACTTCAGCAGCTGGGGGCTGTAGTGCTTTGATAGCCCGCTCTTTTAACACAGCAAAGTCCACATCAGGGTGTTCCAGGGCCCACAGCCGGAGTTGTTTACGATCCTCAGGGGACCTCATCCCCTGCGCAAATTGCTCCACTAACATCTTGTTGCTATCCGCCTCATTAATAGAGTTCACCCGCTTCAGCGTGCGGAGGGCGGTCTGCAGACGTAGAGCATAGTCCCGAATGCTATCCCCAGCTCGTTGCCGGCACTGGTAAAACTGCATCCTCAGCTCAGCTTCGGTCCGGGTCTCGAAGGCAGTCTGTAGCTTCTCGAAGATGGTGGCTACAGAGAGCCGGTCCCCCTCGGCCCAGGTCTCCGCTTCCTGCTCCGCCGCACCGGTTAACTGGCCTAGCACTATCGCTGCACGTTGCTTATCAGTCAGGGGGTACAGCTCTAGCAACGGGTTAAGCTTTTTCCGGAAGGCCTGTAGGGCATCCGGTTTCCCGTCATACTGCGGTAGCCAGGCAGCTCCGGGCGCATAGGGCAAGGAAAACGGCATGACCTGAGCAAGCGCGGGGGCCGCGGCACCTCCCGCCGGTACGGCCGGGACCTGGGCAGGCCCATTCCCATCCGCGGGTGCCGCTGCGGCTGCGACCACCGCTCCTCCAGCGGCAGACATCTTGTTTCCGTCCCCCTTAGCTCTTTCCGGCCCCTCCTCTCTCGGGGCGGGGTTCTGGCCTTCGCGCCTCTACTGCTCGAGAAGATGCTCGAGCGGGAACTTTTCGCGCCAAAGATGGCGGCTTCTGCAATTTTTCTGCCGGATCCCTCCGGCGGTAACAAGGCGCACCTCTACCAGACGGCAGAGCGGTAAGATCCTGTTCGTGACGCCAAGTTGTCGCGGGCGGGGAGGAGGGTGTCAGCACACTGCGCTCACCCCTTCTGCTCGGGTCCGGCAGCTGCTCCTGGTGGCTCGAGCTGTAGGCCGGATCCCGGGGTTTCTCGAGCGACACTCCTCGCCCGTGAGTGAAAGGGGGTGTTTGTTGGGTGTGGGGATTGTTATAGTTCGTGACGCCACCCACGGTTGTGGTGACTGCACCACCGCTGCTCAGTGTGGGGGTCCCGGGGATGGTGATGCGGAGCAGCCAGGTGTTGTGTTGCCCCTCCGTGGGTAGGGGTTGGTGATCCCGGGGCCCAGTAAAGAGATGTAAAGTGTAGGGCCTGGAGGGCGCAGGGACGCGGGGGCAGCGCTGTGCCTTGCGGCACTGTGGTACTCACTCAGCCTGAGACTTGGACACAGTTTGTACGGTAAACAAAACGGCTGGTAGGACGGTCCCACAGACGGCTGCACCTGCACTCCCGGTAGGTGACGGTGATGTCTCTCTTCCTTGCACCTGTGTTGACTGATGGTAGCGGTGGATTCCCTCCGGTTACCCGCTCCCCGACTGCAATCTGGGCCGGAGGAGCTCTACACTTTGCCCGCAGGCGCTGGCCCTGGGGAAACTGGTGCCCTGGCGGTGGCGGTGTCTCCCCTGTAATGGTCGGGCTGTTGCCGTCAATCGGGACTTGGTTGCTGGGGGATCTACGTCCCCTTCACTGACGGATTCGGCAAATTGGGCGATTCCTAGCCTTGCCGGGGTCCGAGAGGCCCCTGCCCTGGTGCTGACTGTCCTTCGGAACACTGCTCCAGACCACCGGGCACACAGCCAACGGGGTCCTTCCAGGAACTTCCAAACGGTCCCCCTCCGGACAGTCACCGCCGTCGCTGACCTTGCTGTTCTAGCCCTACACAAAGCTGGGCTCTCAGGCTTGGCACACTCTCTGCTCTGTCACCACTTCTTGCTTTCCTCCTT
The DNA here is from genome assembly GCF_048569485.1 of Anomaloglossus baeobatrachus. Taxonomy (NCBI): domain Eukaryota; kingdom Metazoa; phylum Chordata; class Amphibia; order Anura; family Aromobatidae; genus Anomaloglossus; species Anomaloglossus baeobatrachus. The sequence continues at coordinate 570,791,402 of NC_134357.1, read as the reverse complement.
TACTCCTTTTCTTTCCTCCACTTTCACTTCTTGGTTGTTTACTCTTGCCCTCCCCGGGCTAATCTGCACTCGAGCCCTGCCTGGGCTAATCTGCCTGGTAACTTCCTGCCTCCAGAGCTGTGAGCTCCTTGGTGGGCGGAGCCAACCGCCTGGCCCACCCCCTGGTGTGCATCAACAGACTCCTGGAGGAAGGCAACAAGGATTTCTGGTTAGCAGATGTGCCTACCTGGAGTGTGGGGTGTGGTGGTGTTGTGACCTGTGTCCCCTGGCTTGCCCAGGGCGACACACATGCGCCGCCAACTTTCAAGAAGCAGGCGGCGTGATCGCAGGGACGGAGCACCAGCAGACAGGTAACGTAAGACCGGGGGCTGGGGGGGGCTGGGGGGGGCTGGGCTGGGCTGGGGGGGTGACGGCGGGACAACTTTCTGCCGCATGTGACGACGTGTCACATGCGGCAGAAAGAGCAGGATGAATGCGGCCGCCATCTTCCACGCTCCGGAGGGGGGAGGGGGGAGGCGGCTCTAGAGAACCGGAGGGGGCTCCGGGGACCAGAGATCTCCGGTGGCCCGGAGGAGTGGTCAGGGGGAGGACATTTCCCTCCGATCTGAAATGTTTGATCATTTCAGATCGGAAGGAAATGAATGCAGAGCCGGCAGCGGCAGGAGTTTTCAGCGCGCGTCGGCGCCATCTTGGATTTTCCGGAGTGGGGTAGGGGTGGTGGGGGGACTCTCCGGTACCGGGGGCTTTGGGGGCACTAAGGGCTCATATTTATTTCTCATTTGACATGTTTGATCACGTCAGATGAGAAATAAATCAATTTTACCGGCCATTTATTTTTTTTTAATGTTGTCGCCGGTATACGGTGTATACCGGTGATCGCATTAACGGGGTCCAGAAAAAAAACCCGATTCATAATCTGGGGGGTCTCAGCTACCCTCGGTAGCTGAAACCCCCGAGATTTTCGGTCGCTGGGGGGCGCTACAGGGTTTTTTCGGGCCGCCGCTTTAAAGCGGCGGAACAGAATAAGTACCCGGTTTTGCCGCCGCTTTAAGTCGTACGGCCGTCGCTATGAGGTTAAACTACAATATCTTTAATTAGTCACAAAATTACTGTATAAAATTAACACTGAAAAAGACTTGGGTGTGTGTCAGCCAGTGTCAGGAAGCTGCTGCCAATAAAATAAAATAATGGGATGCGTTGAAAGAGGCATTGATGATTCTGACAAGAGCAGAATTTTACCCCCATAGAAGTCCCTAGTGCGGCCACACTTATATACTGTGTATAATTTTGGTCTCCAAGGTGTAAGAAGGACAGAGCTAGACTACACCGGGTGCAGAGAAAAGCAAGGACGGTTATTAAGGGAATGGGAGGACAGGTGAGCAAGTTTGGGGTTATTCATTAAGGCTATATCTTAAAAGAGCAGTACATGCAAGATGAGCCAGGAATGTCACAGAATTGGAAGATTTCTCCAATGAAGAGCAGTGCATGCAAGACGAGTGAGGAATCTCACAGAATTGGAAGACATCTCCAAGGAAGAGCAGTGCATGCAAGACGAGCGAGGAATCTCACAGAATTGGAAGACATCTCCAAGGAAGAGCAGTGCATGCAAGACGAGCGAGGAATCTCACAGAATTGGAAGACATCTCCAAGGAACAGCAGTGCATGCAAGACGAGCGAGGAATCTCACAGAATTGGAAGATGTCTGCAAGGAAGGATGGATGAAAATCCCTCAAACAACAATTGAAAGACTTGGCTGCTTTAAAAAGTGTTTACAACCTGTGATACTTGCCAAACGGGGTGCTACTAGGTACAAGGCACTAACCATGCAGGGTGCCCAAACTTTTGCATGGGCCCAACTCAGACACTGTGTTATCAGTGGTGTTACATAGGACTACAGGGGACATCAACTGCATTATTTGTACCCAGAGATATCAGTGTTATCTGTGGTGTTACATAGTGGCGACACAAAGCAGATAAAAAAGTTCAGAATTTTTTTTTTTTTAAGCACTACAGTGTTTCCCCGAAAATAAGCCCCAGTCGCCGTTCAATAGGAAGTTTCTACGCAGCAAAAAAAATACTGCAGGACACTAAAAAACAGACACCCCCAAAAGAGAGAAGACAGAAGTCCCTGCAATCATACTCACCAGACGAATGGGAGGACCTGCACATGCATACATATCAGATCGTGCGCGCGCGCACACACACAGCACATCCAGTGATACGGATTGCTTATGGCCAGCAGAGAAATCTGGGATGCAGTGCACTGGAGAGAGAGCACCTGTGGTGGAACTCATGGAGGACCTGCGGTGTAACGCATTAGAGGACCTGCGGTGGAACGCATAGAGGACCTGCGGTGGAACGCATAGAGGACCTGCGGTGGAACACATAGAGGACCTGCGGTGGAACGCATTGATGCATTCCATCACAGGTCTTCGCGCTCCACTGCACTGCATCCCAAGTTCTCATGCAGGCCGGAAGCAAGTATCGCCAGATGTGGTGAGTGTGTGTGGGTGTGTGACCTGATGTGTTTACGATCAGATGTAGGTGTGCAATCTGATGTGTGTGTGTGTGTGTGTGTGTGTGTGTGCAATCTGATGTGTGTACGATCTGATGTGGGTGTGCAATCTGATGTGTGTGTGTGTGTGTGTGCAATCTGATGTGTGTGCGATCTGATGTGGGTGTGCGTATGTGTGCGATCTGATGTTGGAGTGTGCTCGATCTGAAGTGGGTGTGTGATCTGATGGGGGTGTGTGTGTGACGCCCTGGCCTATCAGGTCGTCACAGGGTATTGTGCAATCTGCCCATCTGCACAGTATCCACCCTCCTTGGTTACGGATCCTAGTCCTTTGGTGTTGTTAACAGCTTGGCCAATTAAAATCCTGGGAACACTTGCCACTTGAACCTACCAGACACACCATTGGGAGGCCTGAAGGGAATAGGGCCACCCACATGGGGGGTTGGTGAGGAGAAATTGAGGACAGTGACAGTTGAGAGTTGAGAGTGGAGAGTGAAGGAGAAGGAGGTGAAGTGGCTCTCATGAGGAGAGGCCATAGAGGAGAGCTCCTGTATACTAGGTGGCAGACGTTGGTCTGGGTCTGGTAGGAGCTGGAACCCAGTCGCAGAGGACAGTGTCAAGGGGCATGGACTGCAGAGGAGGGCAGCCGGCGGCCTTGAGCTATCATCGGGCAGGGGCCAGGGCACGATGAGGTACGTGGACCACAGGCCGGAAAGTAGCTTCATGCATTCCAGTAATTTACCCGATGGGGGTGAAGACTTCAAGTGTCATCCCCAACCCGCTCCAAAATCGGGGTACTAGCGCACCGATGGGATAGGACTTTCCCACTACAGTCCAAAGAAATCCTAAGCATGAACCCTGAGAGCAAGCTCACTCCGTTAGCCATACGGGTGAGCGGGACCCGGAGAGTTTCATACCAACGTGTCCAATCGAGACAACAACAGGGGGCACGGATCCAGGCATGCTCCCCGTAGACTACGGTGGTGCTCAGAACTTTGGTTTACAAGTTGTCGGTGTGGATATTCTGGGACTGAGTGAGTACATTGGAAACCCCTGTACCTATTCCCCCAACGGCACCCAAACACCATCCATCATCAACGGGCCCCGGGACACAAACCCCCTACCCACGGAGGGGTTAAACATCAGGCTGCCACACCATCGTCACCGGGCTCCCCAACGGCAGCCGTGGTCCCTCACATTACCACGCACCGTGGGTGGCATCACGAACTTTCCAAAATCCCCCTGTACATATCTTCCCCCTTCTTTTAATCAAGTGGCCGCGCGACCCCCGGGTCCGGAGACCCCTCGTGCCACCGCAGATCCGGATCCAAGCGGCGGCAGCAGCCCGGCTGCTCGCCTGGGGGCGGTACATGTGTGTATGCGATCTGATGTTGGGGTGTGCGATCTGATGTGGGGGTGTGCAATCTGATGTGTGTATGTGCGATCTGATGTGGGTGTGTGCGATCTGATGTGGGTGTGTGCGATCTGATGTGGGTGTGTGTGTGTGTGTGTGCGATCTGATGTGGGTGTCTGCGATCTGATGTGGGTGTCTGCAATCTGATGTGGGTGTCTGCGATCTGATGTGGGTGTGTGCGATCTGATGTGGGTGTGTGTGTGCAATCTGATGTAAGTGTGTGCAATCTGATGTGGGTGTGTGTGTGCAATCTGATGTGGGTGTGCGATCTGATGTGGGTGTGTGTGTGTGTGCGATCTGATGTGGGTGTGCGATCTGATGTGGGTGTGTGTGTGCGATCTAATGTGGGTGTGCGATCTGATGTGGGTGTGTGCGTGTGTGCGATCTGATGTGGGTGTGTGCGTGTGTGCGATCTGATGTGGGTGTGTGTGTGTGCGATCTGATGTGGTGTGCGATCTGATGTGGGTGTGTGTGATCTGATGTGGTGTGCGATCTGATGTGGGTGTGCAATCTGATGTGGGTGTGTGCGATCTGATGTGGGTGTGTGCGATCTGATGTGGGTGTGTGTGTGTGTGCGATCTGATGTGGGTGTGCGATCTGATGTGGGTGTCTGCGATCTCATGTGGGTGTGTGCGATCTGATGTGGGTGTGTGTATGTGATCTCATGTGGGTGTGTGCGATCTGATGTGGGTGTGTGTGTATGCGATCTGATGTGGGTGTGCGATCTGATGTGGGTGTGTGTGTGTGTGTGCATTCTGATGTGGGTGTGCGTTCTGATGTGAGTGTGTGTGTGCGATCTGATGTGGGTGTGTGTGTGTGCGATCTGATGTGGTGTGTGATCTGATGTGGGTGTGTGTGATGTGGTGTGCGATCTGATGTGGGTGTGTGTGTGCGCGATCTGATGTGGGTGTGCGATCTGATGTGGGTGTGTGCGATCTGATGTGGGTGTGTGTGCGATCTGATCAGGGTGTGTGTGCGATCTGATGTGGGTGTGCGATCTGATGCGATCTGACGCCGAAGATCACAGAAGGACCTGGGAGCCACGCAGGCGTCCAGGGTCTGGTAAGTATGATTCTCCTGGGGAAGGGGATCTGCTTTTTGGGGAGCTAAATTTCCCCCAACCGTGTTTAACCAAGAATAAGCCCTACCCCGAAAACAAGCCCTAGCGCTTCTTTCGGGGCAAAAAATAAAAGAAGACAATGTCTTATTTTCGGGAAAACATTGTATATGTATATATAAACCTAATAAGTCTGTTACGTCCTTTTATCATGTGGCCCTGGAGATACCGGCAGCGCTCAGCTATTTCTTGTGCTCCCATAGATAATGATGGAGCAGAGGCCGAGCACAAATGTGAAAAGGAAGGAAAAACTAAAGATGAAAGACAAGAGAATAATAGAGACCCTGTGTCAAGGTTAAAATGACGATGAGGATGATGAGACTCAAAAGGTCTCTCGGGATCTGGCTGCTGTTTCTAATCATAATATCATGAGTGCACTTCGAGACTAAATAACGGACAACGAGTCAGTTACATCTATCTCCATGACTGGCACTGGCCAAGTGATCTTTATTATTTGAAAAAACTCTAGACTGAGCAGTAAGGGGGTGTAAACAAAAGTTTTAGTCCAATCAAGTATCGCAGGGCAGGGCTTCATGACGTAGAGAGATCTGCACATCCTCCTTGGATTGGTCAGTCCAGGCTCCAGGAACTTCTTTTGTCCATCTATCTCGTGTGCAAACAGGATACGGCAGCCATCTTTGAGAATACATGTGCTGGTGCATATATATATATATATATATATATATATATATATACACACACACATACATATATATATATATATATATATATATATATATATATATATATACTGTGTCTAAGGAAAATACACTGAATATGCAATATACATGTTAGTAAGAAACAAAAGCATTCACAAATATGTGTGTTAGTTCACTTCTACTGAACTATATAACTGAGTCTATGAAATGGCTGAATTAAGTATTTTTTGATACTCAATTCTTTATCCTCAACAGTCCCCCCTAAAGACTTACTTCTGCCATTTCTAAATTCTAAGGGTACTGTGTTCCTGTTACGGTTGCTGTGGCTCTGGAGACTATGTCCGGATTTCTTGCTACTGCACATGTGCAAGCTCTGGAGACTAAGTCCTATCTTGGAGCCATTGCACATGTGCCGGTGACATCATCGCTGACACGAGGTCACATGTCTCTGATACCTTCTAAGCTGATTGGCCACTGGTCATGTGCTTGTGACACGTGGTCACATGTCTCTGACACCTTCTATGCCGATTGGTCGCTGGTCATGTGCTTGTGACGCTTTGCTCGGTGATAGGCCAGCGTGACGTCATTGCTGTCATTCTGGCAGCGGATTGGCTCTGGTGTTCTCCATCTTGGATGAGGCACAGAGTCTATATAAGACCCTGACGCACGCCGCCCGGCGCTCAGTCCTCTTGGTTCATGCATGAGGGTAGACGCCCTGTGCACGTCCCTCTAGGCATCTCTCTGTCTATGTTAGGTGAGCGCTACCGGCAGGGTAGCGTTCTTATACCTTACAGCTTCGGCTGCAGTCCGTATCCTTACCTCTTAGTGGAGCGGACATAGGCAGGTGCCTGAGGCACATGGTCCGGCTGGGCCTTGTGATTCTACTCGTAGGTGGACGTTGCCGCTAGGGTAACGTTCCTTATACTGCGTCTGGCAGTTGTTCGTATCCTCGCACACTAGGGGAGCGAACAGAGGTAGGAGCTTTGTGCGGCTTATGCTGCTGTCAGTCTCTTTTGCACCACTAGAAGAGCGGACCTAGGCAGGTGCCATATCTAGTGGTTCGTGTCCTCGCACACTAGTGGAGCGAACGCAGGTAGGAGCTTTGTGCGGCTTACGCTGCTGTCTGTCTCTTTTGCACCACTAGAAGAGCGGACCTAGGCAGGTGCCATATCTAGTGGTTCGTGTCCTCGCACACTAGTGGAGCGAACGCAGGTAGGAGCTTTGTAAGGCTTACGCTGCTGTCCGTCTCCTGGCACCACTAGAGGAACGGACCTAGGTAGGTGCCATTTCCCACTCACTGCTTTTGTCTCTGTGATCTTTAACAGAGACCATTCCACACACCCTCCAAGTAAGGGAGGAATTGCTTTATGTTCTAATTATATTCCTCTGTGAGTTTAACAGAGGTATTGCACTCTGCACTTGTGCTATTATTTTTTACAGTGGCACACTTATATACCCCTTATCCTCTGCCATAGTCTGCAGCAGAGTCTTTGCACGGTGGACCCTGACTGTCTGACATTCCTTTAGGTTTTATTATCAGACAGCCCCCCGTAACATTAGGACTGAGCCAAGGGTCTGGCAGTTATGGCAGAATATCAGCAGTTACACCGTTACATACAAGTACTTGAGTCGCGGCTCAAGAGTACAGAGGATAAACCTCAGACCATGGTGACATCTGCACATGATCCTCGACTTGCTCTGCCAAACAGATATTCTGGTGATGCCAAATCCTGTCGTGGTTTCATTAGTCAGTGTCAGATACACCTAGAGGTCAACTCTTCTCGCTTCTCTACGGAGAGGTCCAGAGTAGGCTTTATCATCGCCTTACTTCAGGACAAAGCCTTAGAATGGGCGACTCCCTTATGGGAGCGCTCTGATGTGGTTACTCTGAGACATCATGACTTTCTTGATGCTCTTAAAGCGGTATTCATGGGTCTGCAGGTTACCCATGATGCGGCCCTGAGACTCTTAGATCTATCTCAGGGTTCGTTATCCACTAGTTCTTATGCCATTGCTTTTAGAACTCTGGTGGCAGAACTAGATTGGCCAGAGAAGGTGTTGATTCCTATCTTTTGGAGAGGGTTGGCAGGCTATGTCAAGGATGCCCTTGCTACTCGTGAGGTCCCTGCTTCTCTGGAGGACTTGATCACAGTAGCAACGAGGATCGACGTACGCCATAGGGAACGTAGACTCGAGGTCTCTTCCTCACGCCCTAAGCATCGGGCTATTCCAGTTGTTGAGGGTCCACTACCATCTTCCTCAGCATCTGAAACATCTCCCACTCCTATGGAGTTAGGTCATACGTCCTCCAGACTACGCAAGTCTGGTCCTCCTATATGTTACGTATGTCGTCAGGCTGGGCACTATGCCAACAAGTGTTCTAGTCGTCAGGGAAACTCCCAGGCCTAGTAACCATTAGAGGGGGGTTACTAGAGACGTCTTCTGCACCCTCTAAGTGTAGTATCCCAGGTCAGCTCTCATTCTCTGAGAATACATGGCCTATTATGGCTTTTGTGGATTCCGGAGCTGACGGGACTTTTGTGTCCTCAGGATTTGTAAAAAGACACAATATTCCCTCTATCATGTTAGAGGTGCCTATTCCTGTCCGTGTTGTTAATGGGACTATGTTGTCTGACTCCATTACATTGAGGACAGTTCCCTTGTGCCTTTCCCTGCCTCAGGGTCACATAGAGGAGATTTCTTTTCTTGTTTTGCCTGAGGGTATAGACGACGTCCTTCTGGGTCTCCCATGGCTTCGGACTCATGCTCCTCACATTGACTGGGAGTCCGACAGCATTATTAGTTGGGGTTCGAAATGTCAGTCCCGATGTCTTCCCTTACCACCTAAGGTCGTTGCGGTTGCATCAACTGATCTCTCTCCCATACCTACACCCTATTTGGATTTCGCTGACGTGTTCTCCAAACAGGGTGCTGAGGTTCTTCCACCCCATAGGCCGTATGACTGTGCCATAGACCTTATCCCAGGTTCGGTTCCACCTAAGGGCAGGGTTTACCCCCTGTCGATACCTGAGTTGGAGGCCATGTCGACCTATATAAGAGAGAGTTTAGAGAAGGGGTTCATTCGTAAGTCTGTCTCTTGCGCGGGAGCTGGGTTTTTCTTTGTTCGGAAGAAAGAGGGTGATTTGCGTCCCTGCATAGATTACAGGGGTCTCAACGCAATCACAATAAAGAACAAATACCCGTTACCTTTAATTTCGGAGCTCTTTGACAGACTGAGGGGAGCTCAGGTTTTTATGAAGTTGGATCTGCGGGGAGCGTATAACTTGGTACGAATTCGAGAGGGTGACGAACGGAAGACCACTTTTAACACCCGAGACGGTCACTATGAATACCTCGTCATGCCTTTTGGTTTATGTAATGCACCCGCAGTATTTCAGGACTTCGTAAACGATGTGTTCAGGGATTTACTGTTATCCTCCGTCGTGGTGTATCTGGACGACATCCTGATTTTTTCTCCTGATCTGGAGACTCATCGTCAGGATGTCGTTCGTGTCCTTTCCCGTTTAAGGGAGCACTCTTTGTTTGCTAAACTCGAAAAATGTGTTTTCGAGCAGTCATCCTTGCCTTTTTTGGGCTACATTATCTCACAAGAGGGTCTGGCTATGGATCCTGCGAAGCTCTCTGCTGTCCTGGAATGGTCCGAACCTCATTCCTTGAAGGCGGTGCAACGCTTCTTAAGATTCATAAATTATTACAGGCAGTTCATACCCCATTTCTCTACTTTGGTGGCCCCTTTGGTGGCCTTGACTAAGAAAGGTGCTAATCCAAAAGTCTGGTCTACTGAGACATCCCAGGCTTTTGAGGCAGTAAAAAGACACTTTTCAACTGCTCCCGTTCTTCAAAGACCCGATGAGAATAAGCCCTGTCTCTTGGAGGTTGATGCCTCTTCAGTGGGTGCTGGTGCGGTCTTGTATCAAAAGAACGGTGCAGGTAGAAAAAGGCTGTGTTTCCTCTTTGCTAAAACCTTTTCACCGGCAGAGAGAAACTATACAATTGGGGATAGGGAACTGCTCGCCATGAGATTAGCCTTGGAGGAATGGCGTCACTTGCTGGAAGGAGCGAAACATCCTTTCCAGGTCTATACAGACCATAAGAATCTGACGTACTTACAAACCGCTCAGCGTCTGAATCCTCATCAAGCCCGCTGGTCCTTGTTTTTCTCCCGCTTTCACTTCTCCATCAACTATCTGTCTGGGAGTAAGAATAACAAGGCAGACGCTCTGTCTCGCTCTATGGTTTCTACCCAGGAAGAGATTGACGAACCTCGTCTTATCCTTCCCTCCAGGGTTTTTCATACGCTCTCCCCTGTGACGTTAGACCAAATCCCACCGGGCAAGACCTTTGTGCCGCCTGATTGACAGAATGATATACTGTCGTGGGCCCACACCTCAAAGGTGGGTGGGCATTTTGGTATTAGGCGGACACGAGAGTTACTGGAGAGGTGGTATTGGTGGCCACATTTAGCCAGCCACATCAAGAGATATGTCGGTTCCTGCTTCTCGTGTGCTCGCAACCGTCCATTACGGCAGAGAGCGGCTGGGCTCTTGCATCCTTTGCCAGTGCCAGATAGACCATGGGAGGTGGTAGGCATGGACTTTGTGGGTGATCTTCCGTGTTCATAGGGACATCGATTTGTGTGGGTCATTACGGACCATTTCTCCCGGATGGTTCATCTCGTACCGTTAGCAAGAATCCCATCTTCCAGGGTACTAGCCAAACTATTCCTCAAGCATGTCTTTAGGCTTCACGGGATGCCAGATCGTATCATTTGTGATAGAGGCCCGCAATTTGCTTCCCGTTTCTGGCGAGATCTTTGTAGCCTTCTGCAAATTGAGTTGAATCTCTCTTCGGCATACCATCCGGAGACCAATGGTCTTTTTAATCTCTTTATTAATGACCTTGTGGATGGGATTGATAGTACAGTGTCAGTCTTTGCCGATGACACCAAACTATGTAGGATATTAAAAACTGACCTGGATAGTACAATATTACAAAAAGATCTGGATAAGATGTCAGAATGGGCAGATACTTGGCAAATGAGATTTAATGTTGATAAATGTAAAGTAATGCACCTAGGACGGAGTAATCCTATAGCTGCGTATACATTAAATGGAAGTAAACTCGGGACTACAGAACAGGAGAAGGACTTGGGTATTCTCATTACAAATAAGCTGAGCAGCAGCACTCAATGTCAAGCAGCAGCTGCAAAAGCAAACAAGATTTTAGGGTGTATAAAAAGAGAGATTAGATCCCGTGATCCCAACGTATTGTTACCCCTCTATAAATCACTTGTAAGGCCACATCTGGAATACGGGATCCAGTTTTGGGCTCCACATTTTAAAAAGGACATTCAGAAGTTAGAGTCAGTTCAAAGGCGGGCAACTAGACTATTACAAGGAATGGAAGGCCTCCCATATGATGACAGGCTGAAAAAGTTAGATATGTTTAGCTTAGAAAAAAGACGTCTCAGAGGAGATCTCATTTATATGTATAAATACATGTGTGGTCAATATAAAGGACTGGCACATGACTTATTTCTTCCAAAGACAGTACTAAGGACCAGGGGGCACTCACTGCGAGTGGAAGAAAAGGGATTCCAACAGCTAAATAGGAAAGGGTTCTTTACAGTTAGAGCAGTCAGACTGTGGAATGCCCTACCACAAGAGGTAGTAATGGCAGATACTATAACAGCTTTTAAAAAAGAGCTGGATGATTTCCTCAGTACACAAAACATTGTTGGTTATAAATGACTTAGTGACTAAATGTAGAACTGGTGGAGGAAGGTTGAACTAGATGGACCTAGGTCTTTTTTCAACCTAAGTAACTATGTAACTATGTAACTATGGTTTGGTTGAGCGTACCAATCAATCCATGATTATATACCTTTGACACTTTGTTGCTGAGAACCATGATAACTGGTTCTCCCTCCTACCCTGGGCAGAATTTACCCTTAACAATTCGCTGGCTGAGGCCACTGGGCAGACACCATTCGTACTCAATAATGGGCAACACCCTAGGGTACCGGTACCGTTTCCCGCTTCTGCACCTTCTCCTCTTGTGGCCGACTGGGCAACTAATGCCAGAGAGGTTTGGGATCAGACTCAAGAGTCGATCCAAGCAGCTAAGGACCGTATGAAGACGGTGTCCGATCGGTTTCGTCGCCCGGCTCCTGTCTTTTCTCCAGGGGATTTTGTGTGGCTCTCTGCAAAACACGTGAAACAGAGTGAGCTCTGTCAAATTTGCTCCTCGCTTCCTGGGTCCTTATGAGGTTCTTCGACAGGTAAATCCTGTAGTCTACCAATTGAAGTTACCCGTCCATCTTAGGATCCATGACAAACTCCATGTTTCACTGCTAAAGCCGGCTATTTTACCTCACGCTCATGAAGTGCACTCTCCTGCCTCTGATTCCTCTCACTCTAGCTATGAGGTACGAGCCATAGTTGGTTCTAAGATGGTTAGAGGGCGTAGGTTCTTCTTGATAGATTGGGAGGGCTATGGCCCGGAACATCGCTCTTGGGAGCCTGAGGAGGCTGTCCATTCTCCCGACTTAGTTGCCGATTACCGCAGGGAGGGGGGCCCTTGAGGGGGAGGTACTGTTACGGTTGCTGTGGCTCTGGAGACTATGTCCGGATTTCTTGCTACTGCACATGTGCAAGCTCTGGAGACTAAGTCCTATCTTGGAGCCATTGCACATGTGCGGGTGACATCATCGCTGACACGAAGTCACATGTCTCTTACACCTTCTAAGCTGATTGGCCACTGGACATGTGCTTGTGACACGTGGTCACATGTCTCTGACACCTTCTATGCCGATTGGTCGCTGGTCATGTGCTTGTGACGCTTTTCTCGGTGATAGGCCAGCGTGACGTCATTGCTGTCATTCTGGCAGCGGATTGGCTCTGGTGTTCTCCATCTTGGATGAGGCACAGAGTCTATATAAGACCCTGACGCACGCCGTCCGGCGCTCAGTCCTCTTGGTTCATGCATGAGGGTAGACGCCCTGTGCACGTCCCTCTAGGCATCTCTCTGTCTATGTTAGGTGAGCGCTACCGGCAGGGTAGCGTTCTTATACCTTACAGCTTCGGCTGCAGTCCGTATCCTTACCTCTTAGTGGAGCGGACATAGGCAGGTGCCTGAGGCACATGGTCCGGCTGGGCCTTGTGATTCTACTCGTAGGTGGACGTTGCCGCTAGGGTAACGTTCCTTATACTGCGTCTGGCAGTTGTTCGTATCCTCGCACACTAGGGGAGCGAACAGAGGTAGGAGCTTTGTGCGGCTTATGATGCTGTCCGTCTCTTTTGCACCACTAGAAGAGCGGACCTAGGCAGGTGCCATATCTAGTGGTTCGTGTCCTCGCACACTAGTGGAGCGAACGCAGGTAGGAGCTTTGTGCGGCTTACGCTGCTGTCCGTCTCCTGGCACCACTAGAGGAACGGACCTAGATAGGTGCTATTTCCCACTCACTGCTTTTGTCCCTGTGATCTTTAACATAGACCATTTCACACACCCTCCAAGTAAGGGAGGAATTGCTTTATTTTCTAATTATATTCCTCTGAGTTTAACAGAGGTATTGCACTCTGCACTTGTGCTATTATTTTTTACAGTGGCACACTTATATACCCCTTATCCTCTGCCATAGTCTGCAGCAGAGTCTTTGCACGGTGGACCCTGACTGTCTGACATTCCTTTAGGTTTTATTATCAGACAGCCCCCCGTAACAGTTCCCTTAGGAAGAGAGGTAGAAAGATCTGTTGAAAAACCTGCCTAACTGAACGTTGAAACATGGGCGGAAAGGGGAAAGAGGTTTTCTTCACCGGTTTGAGACCAAGGACTCCTAAGCGAGTCCTCACCCTTTGTAGTTGGACTTTCCCATGTCTCAAAGTTCTCTAAGTCCTCTATTCTAACTGTTCTGGCAATGCTGGTCTAAGACTGTACAGGGTTTTCTGAAAAGGATAAGTATGAGCAGAATGCTCAGTGCAGCTCTGGTTGATCGACCCTTCTGCAATGCGAGGTGTGGATCCATAGATTTTTCTGTGGTTGGATCGGCTCCTCTAATGTTGACTCATGGCTCTTTCTCGCTTGTCCTTTAGGATTAATCAGTCTCCTGACTGGAGACCATATGCTAATAGTTCTGATTTAAGATCTGGTATTGGAAAATACACCTGATTATCACACTATTCAGTCAATTATATAAAAATTGTACATGCCTGTGTTAAACCAAAAACATCTTACATAAAGACCTGTTTATTACGAAAAGAAAACAAAACATATACATTTTATACACGATTTACTAGTTTCCAATTTTCTATAAAATATACACTTTTTGTAAACACATTTTTTTTTACATACCACCTTTATGTGCTTCTCAGCAATAATATCGTTTTCTGCACTGGAATACCTCTGACCAAACCTGGAGAGAAATCTACACAACACGCACAGACTTGCATACAACGTACTCATGATATACATCTATATTCAGTTTGCAGTCTCTAAAAAATGGGTAGAGTAGGTGCAGGGTGTTTCTGCGGATTCTTTACAGTTCTTTCTCACTTCGTTCTAGGCACTTGTCTTACAAGACTGGGTGAGTCTACCCACCTGGGTACTGAACCCTGGTGTCACCAAAGCACACACTGACAATTGTCTTTCACAGATGTTACCTGGGCCATCATTAAGAAGAGCTCTCATGGCAGAGAAAGCTTACCACCCTTTATCCACAGACCTTCCTCAGTCAACTGGTTCCCTGCATGTCACACTCCATTCCTTGTTGATTTGCTTGTTCCTGTAGGGATTTAAGAACACAAGGAGTGACAGAAGTCACTGACGAGACCGGTGTCACCGAGGCATGGTCTTTATGCATGGTGAAAGACTCTCAACTCTAGGCCCGTTCACTGCTTCTTGGTCAGCTGCACCTGTGCGGGGATCTCCATCCGATTCCATCAGCTCAGATCTAGACTTTCTCTTCAGCATACCTAATTCATTTGACAACAGGAAAAAATCTACAACCTACATACACATCTAAAGACTCTTACCCACTCCTGTTCTACCCATCTAGAGAGGGCATTTAATACGTCACTGCCTCCTGCATCGATAAGAGGGGAGAGAGTGGCTTAAATTTAACTACCTCATGTTATGTAACCTGTAGCATATCCAGTGCAGAATCGACCACCATCTGGTTTCATCTATAAAAACAAAACTAAAAGAAATATAGATTAGATCATTCTTATAACTTTAACTCTGACCATAATACAGTTAGTGGTCATCTATACTTCATATGACTGAAAATACTAAATAAATAAACAAATAAACATATAAGACAAGACTTTCCTATTTCAGTTAACAGATATACCTCATAGTAATCTAATAAACATAGCCTATGGGAAAAAGGTCAGCTTCAAAACCTATCTAATATGCCTACTGCACCCTCGAAGAAACTGGAGAATATAATTAATACCTTATTCCCCAGTTGTTTAATTGTTTATTTACCAATATGGCAAAATTCAGAGTTTTTTATACTGGTATTCCCTATAAGAAAAATAAAACAGCAGGCAATAAATTAGCTACATACTAAAACCTAAAATGAACAAACACTGAAAATAACGTATATCTTACAACAATATACATTGCTGGGGAATTTTAAAACCTTACGATAAACAACACTGTATCCATAAAGAAAAGAAAAATCTTTGATAGTAGAAATAACTGAGACATGATTAAATGACAGCTGTGACTGGGCGACTAACCTGCAAAAATATATAAATTGTTTAGAAATAATCATAAAAACAGAAAAGGTGATAGAGTCACAAAATAAAAATATATTGTTCAAATAAATCGCCATTAAAAAACAAAACAACACAGAAATTAAATCGCACATCCCATGAAATTTAATATTCCCTATTCAGGTATAAACAGTAAACTAAAAATGGGAAATCCTGAACTCTAAGGGTTAAACCAAACTTACGTCACTATTGGGGAAAGACACATTCCATTCTTATCTATGACTATTTATCAATTCAGTAAAAATTTCACTTACTTATCTTTGACTTGCATGTATTGGATAGCTGAGTAAACAAATATACTATTTATACTTATTCAAATGTGTTAGTCATATATATCAGAGAACACCTCCCACCGGGGATGGGTGGAGAGCTTTGAACAAATAGCCATTGCGAGGGGCGTGGCTTATGAGGTGTACTGCCATCAGTGGGTGTAGCAAGACGGCTGCCACAGGAAGTCCCAGGCACCTGACTTCCAGGTGTAGCATCCATGTTGTGACTCCCTGGGTGTACTGGGAGTGGCTGGAACTACGTAGTAAACCAGGGATACTTTTAGTGCCTGTAAATTTGCATTCCAGCATACAAAGGAGAGATTTGATTAGCACCAGATATGATGACTTCTAAAGGAAAACAATGAGGCACAGCTAGAGAAAAACATTTAGTGATTCTACAAACAGCAACACACAGTGAATAGGGTCTTTGTCCTCCAGTATACTCTCACTGGAGATTAATCTGAACTTCAGTACATGGGTTGCAGCCTGCCATCTAGTGGTAGTCCAACGATTTTACACAAGTTTTTACAATCTTTTATATATTTTCCCGCCTTTTTTTTTTTTTGTAACTAGGGCGACAGAGTTCTCAGCTCCTACTAAAAACAATCTCTTCTAGAACAGAGTATACAGTGCTCTAATTGGACCGGACGGCTCCAACCGGAATTCTTTCTCGCCTCGTTTGCGTATCAAATGCAAACAGTGACGCGCGTCTAAAACGCAGGAGAATACGCTATTTCCGACACCTTTAACTTAACTAAAATTAAATCCTTTCCCACCTCGTCTGCTACGCAGACAGTGACATGTGGCTAAAACGCCGCGGAATATGCTAATTCCACTTTAAGTTAACTGAACCCTTACCGCCTCGTTCATTATCTATTCAATATTTAATATTTAATAAACAGTGGCTGTGTCATCTGCAACACAGGGGAATCGCTAGTTCTCATACTTCTGTTCAAAAAGAAACTCAATTATAAATACTGAAAAACGCATGAACCCATTAGTTTTTGTTCCAATCCAAACCAAAATAGTCGTCTCGCTCTCGTCTTTCTTTCAAATCATTACAACTCCTATGCTTGCTTTTGCTACACAAAGGCTGCTTTTACATCCTGTATGTTAGCCCACTGACCCCTCCTTTCTCCTCACTCCAAAGAGCTGCGCTGTCTCTGCCTCTTCACTCCTAGCAGGGATGGGTAATTCACTAACCCCCCCTTGCTTCCTCTCAGCTAAAAGACGGCAGGGACGCAGCTATGTAATTCGATCTCTGCTCTGTCTCAAGCAGCCGGGGGACATATGGCCCCCACCCCCTTTTTTTTTTCCTTTCCCTCAATGTAAAGACTGCAGGCAGTGGGTGATTGTTAACTTGCCCCCCTGCTTACTTTGTGTAAGAGACTGCAGGCACAGCGTGTAATACAACTCCCACTCTCTGTCCCGTGTAAGCAGCCAGTGAGGGACTGACCCCCCTTCTTTTTCACAGAACAAAGACAGCAGCTGCGTCCCTAGCCTCCGTTTCCTCTCCCTCTGCCTCTCTGCTGGGCACATGACCCCCCTTCTTCCTTGCTTCCTGCTCTCTTCTGTTCTCAGCGAAGGAATGTAGCTGCGTGAATGAGTGACTCCCACCTTTCTCTTCTCTCTTAGTGAGAAACTGTAAGCACTAGTTGCGTAATTCGACCCTGCTCTGTTTCTATTTCACAGCAGAGCCCTCCGTGAACAATAACAGACAATTAACTCTCCGAGAACCAAACAGAGTAATCACAAGCCTGATTAACCATACACTATATACAAATCAACAGCTACTCAAAAAGCCCCCCATTTCTACCTTACTTACAGCAAATCAATAATACAGACAGCCAGATCCTTTAACACCTACGCCTAGCCCCTATGGGGGCTGGGTCCTTCTCTAGGTCACCGGCGAGTGACAGTCACACCGTTAGGTCTCCGGTGCACTACCATTCTCCGGACTAGTGACCACCCCCTTTCGCCAGGTGTCTCTCAAACCACAGGTAAAACAGCACACATAATGTATATGATGCTTACCGCGGAATGGAGGGGGATCAATCCTATCGAGCGACACCTGGATACTTGTGGAGTAGCCCCCAGACGTCCGGAAAATGGAAGCTCTGACTCACTCTTCTCGGTGGCCCCACACTTGGCGCACCAACTGTCAAGGTTAAAATGACGATGAGGATGATGAGACTCAAAAGGTCTCTCGGGATCTGGCTGCTGTTTCTAATCATAATGTCATGAGTGCACTTCGAGACTAAATAACGGACAACGAGTCAGTTACATCTATCTCCATGACTGGCACTGGCCAAGTGATCTTTATTATTTGAAAAAACTCTAGACCAAGCAGTAAGGGGGTGTAAACAAAAGTTTTAGTCCAATCAAGTATTGCAGGGCAGGGCTTCATGACGTAGAGAGATCTGCACATCCTCCTTGGATTGGTCAGTCCAGGCTCCAGGAATTTCTTTTGTCCATCTGTCTCGGGTGCAAACAGGATACGGCAGCCATCTTTGAGAATACATGTGCTGGTGCATACATATATATATATATATATACACACATACATATACATATATATATATATATATATATATATATATATATATATATACTGTGTCTAAGGAAAATACACTGAATATGCAATATACATGTTAGTAAGAAACAAAAGCATTCACAAATATGTGTGTTAGTTCACTTCTACTGAACTATATAACTGAGTCTATGAAATGGCTGAATTAAGTATTTTTGGATACTCAATTCTTTATCCTCAACACCTGCACCTACCTCCACCTGCAGAGCCGCACACTAGATATATGGCCGCTCTGTGCTTACAGGACCTGTGATGATGTCACATGGAGGGGAGGAGTCAGGGGTCACATGATCAGCTCCTCAGTGTATGCAGTGTTTACAGTGTGGATGTAGCAGAGCCGTGTGTGTTCGAGGTGTACGCATTGGAGCCGTGTGTGTATGACGTGTAGGAAGTGGAGCAGCATGTATGCCACTTGTACGGACAGGAGCAAGATGTGTACGGAGCCCAGCAAAGTGTATACAACATGTAGGGAGCGTAGTCCTGTGTGTATGACGTGTATGGAGCGGAGCCGTGTGTGTAAGATACGTAGGGAGCGGAACCGTGTATGTAGGGGATCCGTGTTTGCACGATGTGTAGAGAGCAGAGCCACATTTGTATGGAGTGAAGTCAAGTCTCAACAACGTGTACGGAGCAGAGCCGTGTGTAAGGAGCAAAGCAGCTTGTGTACGTGGCAGTGCCTCATGTACGCTGTGTAGGGAGCGTACCTGTCTGTGCGTATATAGCGGAGACTTGTGTGTATGTGCCGCCCCCGTGGCAGCAGCCGAGCTGCTCGGATCCGGGTTCTCTGGCTCGAGGGTCACTCAAATGAAGGGGGTATTTACAAGGGGTTTTTAAAGCTTGTAACGCCACCCGTGGTGTGTGGTAATTAGGAGTACCACCACTGCCTGCAGTTGGGAGTACCCGGGGATGATGCAACGGGGCAGCAAGGTGTTAGAATTCTCCACGGGTAGGGCGGAATGCCCCGGGACTTGATGTGTGGAGAATAAGGCCGTGGGATGCAGGAATCACTCTTGTACTCACTCAGTCCATTAAGCAGACACCGACAACCAAGTAAACCAAATCTCTGAGGGGAGCTAGTTCGGGTCCCGTCCCCAATGGTGCTGCCTGATGATCCATGACCTTCCTCCTGGCACTAAGTTTACTTCTCTGGGGGTCCCGGTAGTGTGAAACTTGCCGGGCCCCACTCCCCACTATGGCTAAGTGTGGGAGCTTGCTTACCCCGTCATGTCTTGGTCCCAGCCCGTTGATGGTGCAAGGCCGCCGGCTGTCCTGCTCGACAGATCCGTGCCCCTTGCCACGATCCCCTGCGACCGGGGGTCCAACGCCTCTAGGCCCAGACCACCGTCTGCCACCTAGACAGCCTTCTTATGGGAGTCTCCGCTCACGGCCTCCTCAGAGATCCTCACAGCTCGAGGGCCACTCTCCAACCTCTACTCCTCTACACAACAACTGACTACACTCCTCACCTCCCCTCCCTGATCCCCCAAGTGGGCGACTCTATTCCACTCAAGCCGTCCACTTGTGTGTCTCGTGGGTGTGGTGCAGGGTGTATCTAGGATTTGATTAGCTGATGTAGGCAACACCATTTGGTTAGGGACCCATAACCAAGAGGGAGGTGGATACTGCACGGGAGGGTAGATTGTGCAATACCCTGTGACGACCTGATAGTCCAGGGGCGTCACAGGAACAGTACATTGTGTGTGTATTGGAGCCCCGTGTATCTGTCATTACTGTGTTATAACTGATGTCCACTCCAGTGTTTTCGCCCTGAGACTGTTCTTTAGAAATACAATCACATCTCATCCTCCCGATCTCTGTGCGTCGCTCTCGTCTCTCTGATCGGGATCTGCTCATCACTCTGCAGCTTTCTACAATGGAGAGAAGAGCAGACGCACAGGAGATGGAAGGTGATGATGAGTGGGAGGAGCCTTCATAAGGGCAGCGTCATGTGATCAACCAGAGCTGGCAGAGTGCGATAATAATTATGTTATACAGCGGGTGAAATAAGTATTGAACACGTCATCAATTTTATAAGTAAATATATTTCTAAAGGTGCTATTGACATGAATTTTTCACCAGATGTCGGTAACAACCCATCCAATCCATACAGGCAAAAAAATCAAACCATAGATGTCCATAAATTTTGTGTAATAATGAGAAATGACACAGGGAAAAAGTATTGAACATATTACTGAAATTGATTTAATACTTCATACAAAACCATTTATTGGTGATGAAGCTTCCAGACGTTTTCTGTATGGAGACACTAATCGCCTGCATTGCTCAGGTGGGATTTTGTACCATTCTTCCACACAAAGACTCTTTAGGTGCTGGGCTCCTTCTATGAACTCTGAGCTTTAGTTCCTTGCGGACATTTTCCATTGGATTCAGGTCAGGTGATTGGCTTGGCCATTCTAACAGCTAATGAACAGTAACAGTAAGGAAGGAAGAATAATCCAGCCCAATGGCCATGCAATCATCTTTTTTTAAATATCTTAAATTGGACAATTTTCTGATCCTGCTAATTGCCTTTGTCCTATTTGTAGTAAAATGGCCCCTATATAGCCCTGCAAATAGTAAATCGCCTGCATATGGCCCTGCAAATGGTATAATGGCCCCCACATAGCCCTGTACACTGTATAATGACATCCACCTGGCTGTACAAATAGTGTAACACGCGGGACCCTCGCCTCAGGTTGATCAGAAAATAGTTACAAAAATAAAACAATGAAGTTCATAGAACATCAAAAAGTATTAGGTTATAGAAAGAAAAGCATTCTGTACGGATCTTACATATCGTTTTGTCAGTTGGAGCTTGATGGAACCCTTGGGAGATTCTCAGGGTTTGGAGAGATCTGAAACCACTTTTCGTCCTAGGAGGGAGGGAGATCTGGTGAATAAGAAGGGTGGTCACCAGCTGGAAGCCCAGCTCTGCCAGTTTTGCAGAGGCATTGTTTTGCAGGAACAACTATTCCTTTGGATAGCTCACCACACCTTTTGGCCTTCAGAGCTGCCTTAAATTGGTCAGAAAGTTCAATGTAATACCTTGCATTAATGGTGGAACCCTTTTGAAGGTAGTCCACTACCAGCACCCCCTCCTTATTCCAGAACACAGACGCCATCACCTTAGTGGCTGATTTTTGCTTTTTGAACTTCTTTAGATGAGGAGAACCACTGTGCCTCCACGTTTTTGACTGCTCCTTGTTTTCAGGGTCATACAAATAAATCCAGGTCTCATCCATAGTGACCAGTTGATCCAAGAATTCTTATCAGTCCGGAAACGCTGACAAATGGACCGGGAAGTTTTCACTCTCATGCTTCTCTGATCTGTTGTCAAACATTTGGTGGAGCTACTTTGCAGATTGCTTCCTCATTTCCAAATCTTCATGGATAATGACACAAACACGTTCACGGGAAATCCCCATGATGTCTGCTATTGCTTTAGCTGAACTTCGTTGATTCTCTAGTATGAGGTTGTGAACAGCATCAATGATCACCGGAACAACAACCACTCTCGATCGTCCAGAACGTTCCTCATCATTGGTGCTGAAGTTGCCCGGTTTAAATTTGGCAACCCAGTTCTTAACTGTGGAATATGAAGGGCATTGATCCCCCAATTTCTGCGACATATCACCATGAATATCCTTCGCTGACTTTCCTTGCAGGAACAAAAATTTTATCACTCCTCTGCTCTCAGTTGCTGTGAATATTGCATTAGACTCCGCCATTTTGTTTTCCCGCATGTGTAGAACACTGTTGCCATAAGCAACACAAAATGTTGATAACATTTATTAGACACATAAGGCTTTCATGTGATGTAACATTCGTTACCATAGAAACAAAAAAGAAATCACAAAGCCCAAGACTTATCAGCAGCCCCTTGTACAATTAATTTGTTCTCATAGAAACCATCTTGTCTTATAACTGAATAATGTCATAGGGCTCAGTTACCACTGATGAGCCGGGAGTTTTCCCATTTCTACACACGTCTGCGGATCTTATTGGTGCATAGTTATTTCTTTGTTTGGGATACTATATAAACTGGTCACATAGTGTAATTAAGCAGAAATTTCAGTACACCACAAAGCGTGTGCGCTGCAATGATTTCCCAAGCGCTTGTAAAACTAATCTTATTAATTTGGAGTTCCAATGGCATAGATGGTGTATCTTGTTCACAAACATCAAACCGTATTTGGTGAGTCTGGCAGCACATAGATGTTTTGCACAAGCCTGGTTGAGCATACAAGTGAATGAATGTGATTTTGTATTGTAAATGTGCAGTTGAGTATCATGTCTGTTACTATGTCTATGTTCTGTCACAGCTGCCCTCTTATAAGTGGATTTAATTGTAACATCAAGGTTAGTGCTGGTCCCCTCTGCTTCCATCTCGGCTGCTGGGAGGCGCCTCGTTTTTGCTGCAGGTGATGCGGAGCAGCGGTCCTGTGACTGCTGGGTCTGCTGGTGCTTCTTAGTCCTAGCTCCTTTCTGTGAGCCCTGCTTTGGGCTGTCATCTATTTACACCCTTGAAACTCTGACCCTCACTACCAGTTAGTTTGGCTTCTCTGGCTCTAGGTTGTGCTTTACTTATTGAATTTCTATTGTCTGACCACGGCATGTTTCTTACCCATTCTTTGTCTTTTGATTTTGTACCTTGACTGCCCTCCTAGTTCTGACCTGTCTAACTTGACTTCTCTTGCCTCTGGTTTGCTCCTCCGGCCAGCAGCTTTTCTATGGAAGCAATCTAGTGCAATTTGCTGTAACACCAGATCCCTATACAAGGATTAAAGTGACTCCGTCACCATGTTTTTGCCATGTCATCTGAGAGTAGCATAATGTACCGACAGAGACCCTGATTCCAGCGATGTATCACTTACTGAGCAAGTTTGCTGTCAGTTTGATAAAATCAATGTTTGCTGCAGATCTGCCATTATTTGAATGTAGAGCAGGGTTATAATGAGCTCATGCACACGCCAAGTAGTCATCCAATGGTAATCTCCTGCTAATGAAAGTGATTTTATAAAAGCTACACTAATCAGGCCAACAAGTGACACACCAATGGAATCAGGGTCTCTGCCACTTAATTGAGAGAAGCATGATGAAGGAACAAAAACCTGGTGACAGAGCCCCGTTAAAGGGCGAAGGCTGGGATTCCTTTGGAGTGGCTATAGCCAAGTCTGTCCAAGGTAGTCTTTTTGAGCCAACAGACGTGGCAGTAATGAGTCACTGTTTAAACCAGGGGTGGGGAACCTCCGGCCCGCAGGCCGCATGCGGCCCGCCATGACCTTTTGTGCGGCCCCCGGGCAGATTCCCGGGGGCGGCAGTGCTCCGGCCACCACTGTGGTTTTACCAGCCGCCGCCCCTTTAAATCTTCACATGCGCTGCTTGCACACACCAATGAGCTCTTTCCATGGCAGGTGCCAGCGTGCACAGGACTTATTTGTGGGCGTGTTTAGCGCTCTGCGCTTCCGTCCCACAGCAGCTTCACTGTAAGCATTGTGCCGCCTGCTCCCCGCCCCTTCTCTGGTGCAACGTGCCCCATCAGCGCTGTGCCCCCGTCAGTGGTGTGTGCAGCTCCCAGCGCTGTGTGCCACCCGCTCTCCGGTGCAGCGTGCACCAACAGTGCTGTGTGCAGGTCCCAGAGCTGTGTGCCCCTCGCTCTCCGGTGCACCGTTCCCCATCAGTGCTGTGTGCAGGTCCCAGAGCTGTGTGCCGCTCGCTCCCCGGCGCTTTGTGCCACCCGCTCTCCGGTTCAGCGTGCCCCCTGCAGTGCTGTGTGCAGCCTCACAAGTGATGTGGATCACCCCCAGTGTTGTGTTCTCTCCAGTGCTGTGTACCACCCCAAGTGCTGGGTACCCCTTACTGATGTCTGTGTGCCCCCCCCTTAGTGATGTCTGTGTACCCCCCCCTTAGTGATGTCTGTGCGCACCCTTATTGATGCCTGTGCTCTCTTAATGATGCCTGTGCCCACCTATTGATGTCCGTGCCTCTCCTAGGGCTCTTTCTGCTGCCCTAGTGATGTGTGCCCCCCAGTGCCATCTGTGCCCCACAACAATGCTTATGCTCCATGTGACCTAGTAATGTCTGTTCCCCCACCCCTCTTGTCATGTATATGACCCCAGCATCTCATGTCATGTATTTGCTCCCAGCCCCTCCTGCCATGTATGTGCTCCCAGCGTCTCCTGTTATGTGTATGCTCCAACCCTTCCTGTGATATATACATCACACGCTGGGGTATATACATCACATTGGAGCGGCTGGGGGCATATGCCTCACAGGAGAGGCTGGGGGCATATACCTCACAGGAGAGGCTGGGGGCATATACCTCACAGGAAAGGCTGGGGGCATATACCTCACAGTAGAGGCTGGGGGCATATACCTCACAGGAGGGGCTGGGCACATATACATCACAGGAGGGGGCTGAGGCATATACATCACAGGAGGGTGCTGGGGGCATATACATGTCCCCAGCCCCTCGTGTGATGTACAGTGCCTACAAGTAGTATTCAACCCCCTGCAGATTTAGCAGGTTTGATAAGATGCAAATAAGTTAGAGCCTGCAAACTTCAAACAAGAGCAGGATTTATTAACAGATGCATAAATCCTACAAACCAACAAGTTATGTTGCTCAGTTAAATTTTAATAAATTTTCAACATAAAAGTGTGGGTCAATTATTATTCAACCCCTAGGTTTAATATTTTGTGGAATTACCCTTGTTTGTAATTACAGCTAATAATCGTGTTTTATAAGACCTGATCAGGCCGGCACAGGTCTCTGGAGTTATCTTGGCCCACTCCTCCATGCAGATCTTCTCCAAGTTATCTAGGTTCTTTGGGTGTCTCATGTGGACTTTAATCTTGAGCTCCTTCCTCAAGTTTTCAATTGGGTTAAGGTCAGGAGACTGACTAGGCCACTGCAACACCTTGATTTTTTCCCTCTTGAACCAGGCGTTGGTTTTCTTGGCTGTGTGCTTTGGGTCGTTGTCTTGTTGGAAGATGAAATGACGACCCATCTTAAGATCCTTGATGGAGGAGCAGAGGTTCTTGGCCAAAATCTCCAGGTAGGCCGTGCTATCCATCTTCCCATGGATGCGGACCAGATGGCCAGGCCCCTTGGCTGAGAAACAGCCCCACAGCATGATGCTGCCACCACCATGCTTGACTGTAGGGATGGTATTCTTGGGGTCGTATGCAGTGCCATCCAGTCTCCAAACGTCACGTGTGTGGTTGGCACCAAAGATCTCGATCTTGGTCTCATCAGACCAGAGAACCTTGAACCAGTCTGTCTCAGAGTCCTCCAAGTGATCATGAGCAAACTGTAGACGAGCCTTGACATGACGCTTTGAAAGTAAAGGTACCTTACGGGCTCGTCTGGAACGGAGACCATTGCGGTGGAGTATGTTACTTATGGTATTGACTGAAACCAATGTCCCCACTGCCATGAAATCTTCCCAGAGCTCCTTCCTTGTTGTCCTTGGGTTAGCCTTGACTCTTCGGACAAGCCTGGCCTCGGCACGGGTGGAAACTTTCAAAGGCTGTCCAGGCCGTGGAAGGCTAAAGGCTGCTTTACACGAGTCGATCTATTGTGCGATGCATCGTTGGGGTCACGGATTTTGTGACGCACTTCCGTCATTCGTAACGACATCTCCTCATGTGACAGCTCCTTGCGAGTCCAACCGATGCCTAATCGTTTGAAATTCGGCCATCGTGTACTCATCGTTTAATTCCATAAAATCGGTCAGTTTAGTCTTAATGAACGACACATTGCAAAGTGTGACACCGTGTAATCGGCTATCCTCGTAGTTGTTTGTGACGTCAGTAAACGTTCAGGGCGTATTTGTGGTTTTAAATAATCACGCCTAATCTAATCGGATTGGTTGTAGCAGATACGTTTTGATTGGTTATTACTGTTATAAAATACGGAGCTGTAGTCATGATGTGTGAACATTCAGCCTTGGCGTCATGCAGTGTTTTATAGTGCATTACTCCTAATTTTTCTTACGTTTGTTTGTTCGCTGCCAATCGCCCCATTTTGTGACTCCTGAATGGAAAGCATACTTGTTGATGACCTTGGAATCTCTTGATCTCTTGTGAAGTCAAGTAGATCAAAATACCACAACCGTGGGACATAAAGATCGGCAGTCGCAGCCCCTGAACGTCGTGACTCCTCGACTTTATTGAGTTCTTTTTTATATACAGTGTGTATTCCTTGTATTTTTTTCTTGATAAGATTTACATCCACAGGCTCATTAGGAAAATAGTTTTTATAGATAGTAATCAGATCCGCATAAGCTGCTTGTTTGATGCGTTTGTTACTATATTCAGGCGATTTAATTTTCCAAAGACAGGTTAATGTGCGATATTTTTCAATGAAATCACGCAAAAATAATTTGTTTTGATGAGCCGTCATCTGGGAATGAATATATGAGAACATTTTATTTGACACTGTTATAATAAACATGTAATCTTTTTTTCTTTTTAAAAGAACAAAAAAGCAAAAAAAAAAAAAAAACAACAAAAACATTATTATGTTTCAAAAAACTTAATACACGATAAAACCTACACAAATAAAAATAAAAAAAAAATAAAAAATACATTGTGAACGGCTAAATGACACAATAAATAAACCATACAAAAACAAATTTAACCCACCTTTGGAAGATAGATACTCTGAATTCGTCATAAACCAGACCACAAACAACAAACAAGATTGATGCTAAGGACACACGAGGCAACAAAGACAGACGCAGAAGAGAAACTATATATATGGGATGTAACCAATCAACCACATTAGCAGAACTGGATTGAGCAGGTCAGAAGAATTCAGGGCGTGCAACAATCCAGACAACGTCACAGAGGGCTGTATAGTTTGCCTAATTACGCCCATACAAAAGACAGATTGACCAAAGGAAAACATGTGT
Organism: Anomaloglossus baeobatrachus; assembly: GCF_048569485.1. Lineage (NCBI taxonomy): Eukaryota > Metazoa > Chordata > Amphibia > Anura > Aromobatidae > Anomaloglossus > Anomaloglossus baeobatrachus. The sequence goes on along the minus strand of NC_134357.1, from coordinate 570,764,123 downwards.
GAAGCCTTTTGGACGTCCGCCATGGCCAATCAATATATCGATGAGCGCTTTGTGGTCGTTTGACAACACTCAACGTGTGACACATGGACAACTACCTATCAGCGATACAAACAAAAAAAAAAGACTTTGCCAAATAAATCGCACGATGGATTGACTCGTGTAAAGCAGCCTTAACAGTAGTTCCATAAGCCTTCCACTTCCAGATGATGCTCCCAACAGTGGAGACAGGTAGGCCCAACCCCTTGGAAAGGGTTTTGTACCCCTTGCCAGCCTTGTGACCCTCCACGATCTTGTCTCTGATGGCCTTGGAATGCTCCTTTGTCTTTCCCATGTTGACCAAGTATGAGTGCTGTTCACAAGTTTGGGGAGGGTCTTAATTAGTCAGAAAAGGCTGGAAAAAGAGATAATCCAAACATGTGAAGCTCATTGTTCTTTGTGCCTGAAATACTTCTTAATACTTTAGGGGAACCAAACAGAATTCTGGTGGTTTGAGGGGTTGAATAATAAATGACCCTCTGAATAAACTTTTCACAATTTAAAAAAAAAAAAAAGAAATAACATTCTTTTTTGCTGCAGTGCATTTCACACTTCCAGGCTGATCTACCGTCCAAATGTCACAATGCCAAGTTAATTCCGAATGTGTAAACCTGCTAAATCTGCAGGGGGTTGAATACTACTTGTAGGTACTGTATGTGCCCCCCAGTGTCTCCTGTGATATAGGTGTCTCCTTTGATGTATATACAGCAGTCCCAGTGTCTCCTATGCGATGTCAACAGCCCCTTTAGTGATTTATGTGTATCCTGTGATTTATATACTCCAGTCCCTTTGTCTGTTGTGTGATGTATATAGTCTACCAGTCTTATTATCACAAAGAGTGCTCCAGACAACGACAAACCTGAGAGAAGCAACATAAGTATCAATGAACATCACAGCCGCACAAAAGAGAAGCCGCTCCGGCCACCACAGTAGGGGTGAGTTAATTAACCGTTTGACCAAATATAGCCGGTTCATTTTCACATTGCTAATTTTGTGCGGCCCCCGAAGGTTGGCAGAAATTTCCAAATGGCCCCCGGCAGTAAAAAGGTTCCCCACCCCTGGTTTAAACGCATCCAGTTGAGTAAGAATTCCCTATGAAGGGCTTGTTGTCATCTGACAGGTCCAATGCTATGCAGATAGTATATCAGGTTTTAGCTACTGGAACAGTAATTCTTGATCTGAGAGTTCCAGGTTGCCTTTTATTTCTTAATTCATAAATCCAAATACATCTTGACAGAGGAGAGTAGGAAAGTGTTTGACGGGAGGCAGCCGTTTCGCATTCGCTAACTCTTTGTATAGCTGAATGAAAAGAGGTTCTGGAACTCAATGGTGGAAGATGAATTATTTAAAATTTTATAATGTTATCCATTTGTTAGGCATCGCCAAACGACTAGATCAATCTGCACCAAATTAGGCACATCGGTAAATCAGGCACTTAGGAAGGCACAACACAAAGCCAAATATTAATTTATGATGAAATGATTGGACCGTTCTGCCCCAAATTTGCATCATAGGGAAATCAGGCCTTTTCGAAAATTTTAGAACGGGATTCAGATCTGTAGAGGCAAGCATTCTCAACAAAAAGGAACACAAAAGCAAATATAAATTGACGGTAAAATATTTGGCCCAATCTGGGACAAATTTGCTACATAGGTAAATCAGACACTTCGGAAAGTGTTAGACCGGATACCAGCTCTCTACGATCTTCCGTTCTCCACATATTTGCAAAAACTGAAATACAAAAGAAAAACTTTAAATTTCTTCAGGACACCATTACAGAGACCTAAAATTTCTCCCATGTTGGACCAAATTTGATCAGAGTTTGACCAGATTGTGGTCCGAGTATCATCAGTTTTTCTTGAATGGTAAGAAAAAAAAATACAAAATTTTCATTTTTTTTGTCACAATTTTGATGTTTATTTTCATAAATAAACGCAAATAACATTGGCTAAAATTTTCCACTAACATGATAATGTGACACAATAAAACAATCTCAGAATCACTGGGAACGTTATTACCACATAAAGTGACACTGGACAGAATTGTAAAATTTAGCTGGGTCCGGAGGGTGAAAACAGACTGGGGGGGTGAACCTCAGATCCTTAAAGGGAACCGGTCACCAGTTTTTTGGCCTATTTAGCCGCGGCCACCACCAGTGGGCTCTTATATACAGCATGTTAGAATGCTGTATATAAGAGCCCAGGCCGCTGTATAGAACGTAAAAAAACAATTTAGAATACTTACCCAACGGTCGCTCTGCGGTGGATTCTAGTCAGATGGGCGTCTCCGTTTTCCGGTACCGGCACCGCCTCTTTCGGCCATCTTCGTCCTTCTTCTGAAGCCTGGGTGCATGACGCGTCCTACGTCATCCACACTCGCCGACATTGAGGTCCTGCGCATGCACACTTTGATCTACAGGGCAAATCAAAGTATTGTAGTGCACCTGCGCGAGACCGGCGAGTGTGTATGACGTAGGACGCATCATGCACACAGGCTTCAGAAGAAGGATGAAGATGGCCAAAAGAGCCGGCACCGGACAACGGAGACGCCCATATGGCTGAACTCCACCACAGAGCGACCGTTAGGTAAGAATTCAAAATTATTTTTTTACGTTCTATACAGAGGTCTGGGCTCTTATATACAGCATGTTAGAATACTGTATATAAGAACCCACTGGTGGTGGCAGCGGCTAATGGGCCGATAAAGGGAACCTGTCACCAGTTTAATGTAATTCCTGCTTCTATTTCTATACAAACTGGATACCAGCTCTCCCTCAACTATACAGGTTCTTAGGCAAGATCTTAACATGTAAACAGTAAAAAATATAGATGCAAACAGATGACTCTTGTTATTAAGGGTAGATGTATATTAATCTTTGGTTACCAGTTTTGAAAGGGTGGTCCAACACCTGTCTCTTCCACGTGACCTGGCATCAGGTGTGGGTTTTGCTATTATATTTGATTAGGACATTAGAAAAGGGAACGATCCAGTTTCCAGTTTGTTAAATATTTTTCCAATCTCAATGTGAAAATAGTTTCTCCCCTGTGTATATTCTTTGATTCATATCAAGAGTTGATTTACAGGAACAATAATTCCCACATTCTGGACATCAAAATGGATTATTACTTGTATGAGTTCTCAAATGTAACAAGATTATAGCATGCAAATATTTTTATTTGTATAAATATTATTCTAATTTAGTTAAAGTGACAAGAGTTACATCAAAAAGGTCAAGCACAGATAAAATAAAAGGACAGTGGACATGTATAAATTATGAAAATGGCATATCCTAGGCAATATGGGGGGTAAAAGGTGGGCTAAAGTACTTGGTATATGTTAATAATAAAGTGCAAGTGCAAAGTTACCAAATATAGCAACAAAAGTAACATGGACAAAATAATCCTGGTCCCATATTAGTCACTCAGTGTTAATACACAAAGCTGCATAGGAACCCATTCCATGTTGTGGAAAAGGAATCCAAGACTGCACTATGTATGTAAGTATAAATAGGCCACCTCCCCCCTAAATAAGAGACACCAACATATATTTCGCTATGTTACCAATTTGCCATGTGAAAATAGCCAGCTTCCTCAGGGGGATACTAGGACTGTTTGTGGTGATATATACTATCCATGATCTAATAGACACAGCCGTGCAAATGGCGCCTGCGCATCTCACTACCGCACTCATATCCGGCCGCGTGTACGGCACATGCATGGACCGCTGAGAGGAAAAACAACCTGGCTGGAGATCCCAGGCTCTAAGGGGCATGTGCAGCTTCCAGGACGTGTCACCTATGAAACTGTGCATACGCACACGCCCAATAATTCCCACATTCTGGCTATCAAAATGGATTATTACTTGTATGAGTTCTCAAATGTGCAGCAAGATATAATTTCTTGGAAAAACCTTTCCCACATTCTGAACATGAATATGGCTTCTCCCCTGTGTGAATTCTCAGATGTACAGTAAGAGATTCTTTCTTGTTAAAACATTTTCCACATTCTGGACATGAAAATGGTTTCTCCCCTGTGTGAATTCTCTGATGTACAGTAAAATTTGCTTTCCGGTTAAAACATTTCCCACATTCTGAACAAGAGAATGGTCTCTCCCCTGTGTGAATTTTCTTATGTGCAACAAGACCTGTTTTGTAGGGAAATTTTTTCTCACAATGTGGACATGAAAATGGTTTCTCCCCTGTGTGAATTTTATGATGCGCAGTAAGAGTTTCTTTCCTGTTAAAACATTTCCCACATTCCGAACAAAAATATGGCTTCTCGCCTGTGTGAATTTTCTTATGTGCAACAAGACTTTGTTTGCTGTTAAAACATTTTCCACATTCTGGACATGAAAATGGTTTCTCCCCTGTGTGAATTCTCTGATGTACAATAAAACTTGCTTTCTTGTTAAAACATTTCCCACATTCTGGACATGAAAATGGCTTCTCCCCTGTGTGAATTTTCTTATGTGCAACAAGAGATGTTTTGTAGGTAAAATTCATACCACATTCTGGACATGAAAATGGTTTCTCCCCTGTGTGAATTTTATGATGCGCTGTAAGAGTTCCTTTCCTGTTGAAACATTTTCCGCATAATGAACATGAAAATGTTTTTTCCTCTGTGTGGATTATCTGATGGTTAACAAGTTGTGATTTAATGCTATAAGTTTTTCCACATTCTGAACATGAAAATGGCTTCTCCCCTGTGTGAGTGCTTTTATGTTTAACTAGATCTCTTTTGTTAATAAAAGATTTCCCACACTCTGGGCATGAAAATGGCTTCTCCCCTGTGTGAGTTCTTTTATGTTTATCAAGATTTCCTTTGTTAGTAAAACATTTCACACATTCTGAACATGAAAATGGCTTCTCACCTGTGTGAATTCTCTGATGTACTATAAGACTTCCCTTTTTGGTAAAACATTTCCCACATTCTGAACATGAAAATGGTTTCTCATCTGTGTGAGTTTTGCTATGGCTAAGAAAATTTGTTTTGGAAGTAAAACATTTATCACATTCTGGACATGAAAATGGCTTTTCCCCTGTGTGAATTCTCCAATGTACAGTAAGATTTGATTTATGGTTAAAACATTTCCCACATTCTGAACATGACATTTTTTTTTCCTCTGTATGAACTTTTTGATGTTCAGCACCCCTTTTTTTATTTTTATTTTGCTTAACAGTCTTTAATAAATCAGAAGATAGCTCCTGTTGATGAGGAATAGATGATGGATTTTTCTTGGGAAGGGCTGATGGGAGATCTGGAATGATGTCATAATCTTCATATATATGTGGCGTGATATCATTATTAGCTGCTTCAAAATTTGTAGATGGCAGATATCCTTCTGACGCACAGTCATCTGACAAGAATAAAAAAAAAACATTTTTTTTAGAAGTGCTGCATTTTGAAACAAATTAATTTTAATACAATTTACTAGTTGAAGTTGACAGTGGTACATACTGCAGCCATCAATGCAAGGACTAAAGAAATATTACCTCTTAACAAACACTCATACTCCTTTTCAACGCAGCCATTAAGGGGCCTTAGGCTGCTTTCACACATCCGGCTTGAGCTCTGCGGCTCAACCCGGCTGTGGAAGCTATGTAACGGATGCGGTGAAAACACCGCATCCTTTGCATAAGTTTTTCCTTTGCGGCCCGTCCGGGTTTTGCCGCTTGCGGCATGCTACTGAGCATGCGCAGTGGCAAAAACCGCATGCGGCGGCCGAATGCGGTTATTGCCGCATCGCGCCGCATCTGGCCGCCATAGGCATGCATTGAAAAATGCGCCGCATCGGCCGAATGCGGCGCGATGCGTTTTTTTTTGCCGCACGAAAAAACGTGCCAGGCAACGTTCCATCCGGCCGCCGCATCGGCTAAATCTGCCGCATGCGGCAAAAACCGGATGGAACGCAAGGCCATGCGGCACAATGCGGCACTAATTAAAGTCTATGCAGGAAAATCGCAACCGGCAGCAAAAAAAAAACGGTTGCGATTTTCCTGCAAAGTGCCGGAGTGTGCCGCATTGCAGAAACCGGAGGTGTGAAAGCAGCCTTAATCTTCAGCATTGTAAAAAAGCGGCACTTAAGATTATGTTTATAGTACCCCCAGAGAGTGAAAATCCCGCAAGTGACAGCTCACACCCTTTGGCATCAGCTCTAAACAGTTTTTGAAACGATCGAAGCCAATTAACCTGTCAGATGACACTGTTAATTGCGACAGCAGTATCTACATGGTTAAAAAGAGGGGTTAAAACACTTAGTTTACCATTACCACCCCCTTCCAGTGATCATAATTGCAGGTGATTATAGTTGCCAACTTACCATCACACCCAAAGGACATCTGATAACCCCAGGGTGTGCTGACCTGTAAACTATATATGCAGAGTCTAAAAGGTAGATTCTAAGAGGTTGTCAGTGAGAAACTGACAGGTCTAAGTCACTGCAGTGCAGAAGACCAAACATCAAAGTAAAATATATTCAGGTATCACCGTGGGATTAAGTGACAAAAGTAAAAGTTAAATAATTTTATATGTAAGTGCATAAAAAACAAGAATATTCGTTTTGCCACTAGAACGCAGCTTTTGTGTTAAAACAAAAAAAAAAATGTACACATAATTAGTATTGCCACGTCTAGGACGACCCGAGTTATAGAACAGTCAAATTATTTATTCTGTACGGCAAACACTGTTAAAAAAAATAAAATATATATTTTAAAATTAAAAAAAAATAAAAAATGTAACTTTCTTTTCAGTTCAACATATAAAAGAACACATTATCAGAATAAAAGACACCTGTCGAAAACCTCAAACAGTCACACTCCAAACTCCATTATGGTGAAGACCAAAGAGCTGTCGAAGGACACCAGAAACAAAACTGTAGCCCTGTACCAGGCTGGGAAGAATGAATCTGCAATAGACAAGCAGATGAAATCAACTGTGGGAGCAATAATAAGAAAATGGAAGACATACAAGACCACTGATAATCTCCCTCCATGCAAGATCTCAAGATCTCACCCTGTGGGGTCATAATGATCAGAAAAAAACGGTGAGCAAAAATCCCAGAACCACATGGGGGACCTAGTAAATGACCTGCATAGAGCTGGGACCACCGTAACAAAGGCTACCATCTGTAACACACTACGCCACCAGGGACTCAGATCCTGCAGTGCCAGACGTGTTCCCCTGCTTAAGCCAGTACATGTCTGGGCGTGTCTGAAGTTTGCTAGAGACCATTTGGATTATCTAGAAGAGTATTGGGAGAATGTCACATGGACTGATGAAACCAAAGTAGAACTGTTTGGTAGAAACACAACTGGTCGTGTTTGGAGGAGACAGAATGCTGAGTTGAATCCAAAGAACACCATACCTACTGTGAAGCATGGAGGTGGCAACATCATGCTTTGGGGCTGTTTCTTGGCAAAGGGACCAGAGCAACTAATCCGTGTACATGAAAGAATGAATGGGGCCATGTATCGTGAGATTTTGAGTGCAAATCTCCTTCCATCAGCAAGGGCATTGAAGATGAAACGTGGCTGGGTCTTTCAGCATGATAATGTTCCCAAGCACACCGCCAGGTCAAAGAGAGAGTGGCTTTGTAAGAAGCATATGAAGGCCTAGCCAGTCTCCACATCTCAACCCCATTGAAAACCTGCTCTAGAGGAGATCTGCATGGAGGAATGGGCCAACATACCACGAACAGTGTTTGACAACCTTGTGAAGACTTACAGAAAACAGTTGACCTCTGTCATTGCCAACAAAGGATATTTAACAAAATATTGAGATGATATTTTGTTATTGACTAAATACTTATTTTCCACCATAATTTGCAAATAAAATCTTGCCAAATCAGACGCAGTGATTTTCTGGATTTGTTTTCTCATTTTGTCTCTCACAGTTGTGGTCTACCTATGATGTCAATTACAGGCCGACCTCATCTTTTTAAGTGGGAGAACTTGCACAATTGGGGGCTGACAATACTTTTTCCCCCACTGTACATTTGGTATCGCTATAATTGCATGGACCGCAAGAATAATCCAACCTTGTCACATACAAAAATATATTTATATTAAAACATTAACTGAATTGCTGGTTTTTGGTCATTATGCGCCTGAAATATCTAAATAAAAAAAGTTACAGCTCTCACAACAAACAAGTATTTTATTTTAAATAAAAACGCATTATTTAGCATGTGAAACAAAAAAATCTATGTGAATTTGGTATCGCTGTAATCACACTGACCCGAAGAATTAAGCCATTTTATCACTTATACCCCACAAACTATGGTGTAAAAATAAAAACTGTTCCTGTACTGTGATCTTTTTGTTCATTTTACTTCCCAAAAATTAGACTAAAGGCCCCGTCACACACAAAGATAAATCTTTGGCAGATCTGTGGTTGCAGTGAAATCATGGACATATTGTTCCATTTGTACACAGCCACAAACCTGACACTGATTTCCACAATTTCACTGCAACCACAGATCTGCTGCAGATTTATCTGTGTGTGTGACAGGGCCTTAAAGCTCAGTCCACATTTATCCTGCGCTGTCCGCTGGGCAATTATGTTGGGGTTTCTGTGTCAATTCCAAAAAATACAATTCAAACAAACTCCCCATTGGAACCACTAACTATAACGAGGCAGGTTGAATCACTTTGGACTCTGTTTCGGCGGTATCCGATCATGTCAGGTGTCCTTTTAGCGCATGAGTGTGGTCGGCCACATATATGTGCACGCGTAAAAAGATAGATCACCAGAACATAAGTCAAATGGAGTCATAGTAACATAGTAACATAGTTTGTAAGGCGGAAGGAAGACATTATGTCCATCTAGTTCAGCCTATTTTTAGTGCAGCTGTTCTGCAGTGTTGAACCAGGGCAAGGTAAAACCCACAGAGTAGGAGCCAATTTTCTTAATAGGGAAAAATATTCTTTCCCGACTCCTAATCTGGGTCAACTATCTACCTGTAATATTATGTTATTCATAACCTTCTATACTGTTGCTATCAAGAAAAGCGTCCATTCCTCTAATATATTCATTCAGTGAGTTGGCCATCACCACTTCCCCAGGAAGAGAGTTCCAGAGACTCACTGCTCTTACCGTGAAGAACCCTCTTCTATGCTGATATAGAAATGTTCTTTCCTCCAATCGAAGAGAATGCCCCCTTGTTCTTGTTACAGTCCTTGGTACAAACAGATCATGGGAGAGATCTCTATATTGCCCTCTGATATATTTGTACATATTTATTAGGTCTCCCCTAAGTCTTCTCTTTTCTAGAGTAAATAGACCTAATTTTGATAACCTTTCTGGGTATTGTAATGCACCCACTCCACTTATTATTTTAGTTACCCGCCTCTGAACCCTTTCAAGTTCAGTAATGTCTTTCTTGAGCACTGGCGCCCAAAATTGCACACAATACTCCAAAGTGTGGTCTGACGAGTGATTTGTACAGAGGGAGAATGATGTTTTCATCTCGTGCCCCCAGACCTCTTCTAATGCATCTCATCACCCTATTTGCTTTGGTGGCAGCTGCCTGACACTGGGCACTCCAATTTAGCTTCTTATTGACTAAGATGCCTAAGTCTTTTTCCATGTCTGATTTACCCAGCAGTTTCCCATTTAGTAAGTAATTGTAGCATCTGTTTCTCCTTCCCATGTGCATAACCTTAGATTTATCAGTGTTAAACCTCATTTGCCATTTTTCAGCCCAATTCTCCAATTTACTCAAATCCATCTGTAATTGCAAGCTGTCCTCCTTTGTGTTAACTACCTTACATAGTTTTGTATCATCTGCAAATAAGGACATTTTTGTGTACTCACCGCAAAATGTCTTTCTTGGAGCCTTTCATTGGGGGGGACACAGACAGTGGGTTATATGTTGTCTCCAGGGGCGGCTTGACACTAGGTTTAAAAAAGAGTTAGCTCCTCCTCCCACAGCATATAACCCCAGCTAGGTGGGAACTAGCTCAGTTTGGTGTAAAAGCAGTAGGAAAAGGACAACCAAAACCACAAGGGCGGGAGCTGTGTCCCCCAATGAACGGCTCCAAGAAAGACATTTTACGGTGAGTACACAAAAATGTCCTTTCCTTTCTCACCTTTTCATTGGGGGACACAGACAGTGGGACGTCCCAAAGCAGTCCCTGGGTGGGAACTGAACTATTAACAGTGTAGAACATCAGACTAAGAGCTGACTAACAACTGCAACTGCAGTGAACACATATCAAAACACTGTCAAGAACCGAGCAGTGGCCACTTATAAATGGGCCACTGCCGCCTGAAGGACTTGTCTTCCAAGAGCAGCATCCGCGGATGCATGCGTATGCACTCTGTAGAATTTTGTGAACATGTGCACACTGGACCAGGTAGCGGCCTTGCAAAGTTGGGCCGCCGAAACCTGATGGCGGATAGCCCAGGAGGCACCCACTGCTCGTGTAAAGTGGGCCCGCACAGATTGAGAGGGAACGGCACCTCGTACTTTGTATGCCTCACAGATGGCAGTCCTGATCCATCGAGAAATCGTGGATTTAGACGCCGGGTTGCCCTTTTTGTGTCCTACTGGGAGGACGAAGAGGGCATCGGACTTGCGCAACGGCGCTGTTCTGGAGATGTAGATCCGCAGAGCCCTGACAAGATCGAGAGTGTGAAGGGCTTTCTCAAAGGAGTGGACCGGGGCCAGGCAGAATGACGGCAACACAATGTCCTCGTTCAGGTGGAAAGAGGATACGACCTTCGGAAGGAAAGCGGGGGAAGGCCGTAGGACCACCTTATCATGATGGAATATCAGGTAAGGTGAGCGACAGGAAAGAGCTGCCAGTTCGGACACTCGCCTGATAGAGGTAATAGCGACTAAAAAGGCAACTTTCCAAGACAGTCGTTGAAGAGAGGTTTCTCTCAGAGGTTCGAAAGGAGGAAGTTGAAGGACTCCGAGAACCAGATTCAGATCCCAGGGATCTAAGGGGTGGCGATAAGGAGGGACCAAATGCGCTACCCCTTGAAGAAAGATACGGACCTGAGGGCGAGAAGCCAGCTGCTTCTGGAAAAAAAAAAATCGACAAGGCAGAAACTTGTCCTTTAAGGGTACTTGTTAGGGCCAGGTGGACGGGCAGACCCAGGAGGTGGATCCACTGGGCCGAACTCCTCACTGAAGGCAAGGGGTCCGGTAGCCGGAGCACTACAGGTAGCAGGATAGTCCGTGCAAAATAGTGGAATGTAGAAGTCCCTGGGACCACGGAGTCACAGATGGTAGTCCGGGTGACGGAGCTCAGGTTCGGAGGCCAAGATGTTGTCAGGCAGAGTCCGGAACTGATGGAGCGAGAGGACGGGTCACCACAGGGATCAAAGATGGTACGGACTGACGGGATGGCAGATAGTCAGCGTGTGGGGTTTGGGAATCGGCAGGACCGGATGGCGAGGCAGGAGCGGCTCTAGAAGAGAGAGAGGTGAGTATATCACAGAGACAAGGAGACCTGACTCCTAGCTTAGGAAACACGAAGAACAGGCCCCACCCACTTGGACATTAAACCCCTTTATACCCTGTACCTGTGTGTTCAATATCCTGTCTGTGGACGCTGGCCCTTTAAGAAAGGGTCAATGACCGCGCGCGCGCCCTAAGCCAGGGCAGGGAGCGGCGAACAGGAGGCCGGGGAGCCGGGCTGGAGCGAAGCTGACAGCGGACGCTGTGAGCGGGGACCGGGACGCCTGGGGATCCTAGGTGAGGAGGCCTGGAGGCTGTGGAGCGGGGGACGCCGGACAGAGGAGCTGGGGAGCGAGCCAGGGAAGCCGGGGAGCGTGGCAGGGGAGCCGGGGAGCTGGACAGGGGACCCGGGGAGCATGACAGTACCCCCCCCCCACGCCCCCCTCCCCGCAACCGGGACAGGAAGGCACGTATCAGAGGAGTACCCACATTCTCCCGGGGTTCCCAGGACCTATCCTCAGGACCATATCCTGCCCAGTCCACCAAGAAGAACTGCCGGCCCCGTACGGTTTTCATGGCCACGATATCCCTTACCGCATAGATGTCGTCATCGGCAATAGGAGGAGGAGCCGAACTGGCAGCAGCGGAGAAGGGACCAAGGACAACCGGCTTGAGCAGGGAGACGTGGAAGGAGTTGGGTATCCTCATCGTGGCCGGGAGCTGCAGCTTGTAGGAGACCTCATTTATTTTGCTGAGGACTTTAAACGGCCCGATGTAGCGAGGACCCAGCTTGTAAGATGGTAGCTTCAATCGGACATACTTGGAGGCAAGCCAGACCAGATCTCCTGGAGAGAAACACGGGGGATCCAGACGCCTCTTGTCTGCGTGTCTCTTCATCCGAAGGGAAGCACGTCCAAGGGACGTCTTGACAGAGTCCCAAATTGTTGCAAAGTCACGTGCTACAGCATCAGCAGCAGGGACATCCGAGGAAGAGGATACAGGTAATGGGACGGAAGGCTGAAGTCCGTAAACGACATGGAAGGGGGAGCTGGAGGAGGACTCACTGACGTGGTGGTTATGGGAGAATTCAGCCCAAGGAAGAAGCGTGGACCAGTCATCGTGATGGGCGTTGACGTAGTGACGTAAGAAGGAGGTCAAGATCTGATTGACTCGTTCCACTTGGCCCTTCGACTGAGGATGGTAGGCTGAAGAAAAGTCCCGAGTCACTCCCAGATGTTTGCAGAGGGCCCTCCAGAAGCGGGAGGTAAACTGAGTTCCTCTGTCGGACACAATGTGTGATGGAAAGCCGTGCAACCGGAAGATGTGCTGTATGTAGGCGTCAGCGAGTTCCTGGGCAGAGGGCAGTCCTGCCATAGGGACGAAATGAGCCATTTTGGAGAACCGATCCACCACGACCCATATGACTGTGTGTCCGGAGGACAGGGGCAAGTCCGTAATAAAGTCCATTGCAATGTGTTGCCACGGAACAGAGGGTATAGGCAGAGGCAGAAGACGGCCATATGGCAGATGTTTGGGCGTCTTATTCCTGGCACAAGAGGAGCAGGCTGAGACAAAAGAAGCGACGTCTGTGCGAAGGGATGGCCACCAGTAGTGACGTACAATTGTACTCCATGTTCTCTTCTGACCAGCATGGCCGGCTGTTTTCGAGGCATGGCCCCAGTGCAACACTTTTTGTCTGTCGGTTTCAGAGACATAGGTCTTCCCGGGCGGTATCTGGGCCAGGGTGACAGGAGCCACCGGAATGATTTTACTAGGGCAGATGATGGGCTGGGATGTCTCCTCCTCCTGCTCCATGGGCATGAATGACCTGGACAAGGCATCTGCGCGTACATTCTTGTCCGCGGGTCGGAAATGGAGCTGGAAATCGAACCTGGCAAAGAACAAGGACCACCTGGCTTGCCGTGGGTTCAGTCGCTGAGCAGACCGCAGGTATTCCAGGTTCTTGTGGTCCGTGTAAATGATCACGGGGTACACTGCTCCCTCCAGAAGGTAGCGCCATTCCTCCAGAGCCAGTTTGACTGCCAATAGCTCTCGGTCACCGATGGTGTAGTTGCGTTCAGGCGCAGAGAAGCTCTTGGAGAAGAAACCGCAAGTAACCATCTTCCCGGAGGAGGACTTCTGCATGAGCACTGCTCCGGCTCCCGAGGAGGAGGCATCCACCTCCAAGGTGAACTGTCGGTTTAACTCCGGACGGTGGAGCACAGGGGAGGAAGCAAATGCCCGCTTCAGGGAGCCAAACGCGGCGTCGGCCGCAGGTGACTAGTCCTTTGGATTAGCCCCCTTCTTGGTCAAGGCGGAGAGAGGTGCAGTCAGAGCAGAGAAGTGAGGGATGAACTGACGGTAATAGTTTGCGAATACCAGAAAGCGTTGGATTGCCTTCAGTCCAGAAGGAGGGGGCCAGTTGAGAATGGAAGAGACCTTCTCCGGGTCCATCTGCAGGCCAGTATCGGAGATTACGTAACCCAGGAAGGGAAGAGAAGACTGCTCGAAGACACACTTCTCGTACTTGGCGTACAGACGATTCTCCCTCAGTCTTTGTAGTACCAGCTGCACGTTCTCTCTGTGGGTCTGGAGGTCCGGAGAAAAGACCAGGATGTCATCAAGATACACCACCACACAGACGTAGAGAAGGTCTCGGAACACGTCGTTCACCAATTCCTGAAAGACTGCTGGTGCGTTACACAGGCCGAAGGGCATCACACAGTATTCATAGTGCCCATCGCGAGTATTGAACGCGGTCTTCCATTCGTCCTCTGAGCGGATGCGGACCAGGTTGTAGGCACCCCGAAGATCCAACTTGGTGAACACACGAGCTCCTCTAAGCCGATCAAACAATTTGGGGATGAGCGGCAGGGGGTACTTATTTTTCACGGTGATTTGGTTCAATCCCCGGTAGTCTATGCATGGGCGTAGGTCGCCTTCTTTCTTCTTAACGAAGAAGAAGCCTGCTCCAGCAGGAGAGGAGGATCTCCGAATGAATCCCCTTGCCAGGTTCTCTGTGATGTAGGTAGACATGGCCCTTGTTTCGGCAGGAGACAGCGGATATATCCGACCTCGAGGTGGTGTAGTTCCCGGGAGCAGGTCGATGGCACAATCGTAAGGACGATGTGGCGGAAGTACCTCTGATTCCTTTTTGTCAAAGACGTCCGCGAAGGACCAATAGGCCGAGGGCAGTCCTGGTAGGGACTCTGGAACCGGAGGTCGTCGGATGGGTTGTATGGTCTTCAGACAGTTCTCGTGGCAAGAGGAGCCCCATCGGGTGATTTCACCAGTGCCCCAGCTGACTGACGGTTCGTGTGTCCGTAACCAGGGGAGTCCCAGCAGGATTTGATGGGACATGTGTGGGAGGACGTAGAGAGCGATGTTCTCGGTGTGCAGGGCACCGATACGCAGTTCCACCGGCTTGGTGATCCACGAGATGGTGTCAGAGAGGGGTCTCCCATCCACAGAGGCAATCACGAGGGGTTTGTCGAGTGGAGTAACAGGCACCTGGTACTTGTCCACCGTGGCCTGCTGGATGAAATTGCCTGCTGCCCCGGAATCGAGGTACGCCTCGGCCGTGAACCGCGTCTCTCCCGTTGTCACTTGAACAGTCCACGTAACCGGGTCTGAGAGAGTCCCAGCACCTAGGGTGGCCTCTCCTACCAACCCTAGGCTTTGGAGTTTCCCGGCCTCTCTGGACAGGAGCGTAGAAGGTGTGTGCCCTCTCCGCAGTAGAAGCAGAGGCCCTTGGCGAGTCGTTCTGCTCGGCGTTGTTCAGACTGCCGCAAACAGTCGATCTGCATGGGCTCGTGGACGGAGACACCAGATGCCGTTGACTGAAGTACGGCGGGCTTCTGCGGAGGAGAGGAATGCCGTATCGGACGTCTCTCACGGGACACCTCTTTGGATCGTTCCTGAAAGCGAATGTCCACTCGAGTTGCTAGGGCAATCAGGGCATCCAGGGTGGACGGCACGTCACGACCAGCCAGCTCATCTTTAATTCGACCCGAGAGACCTTCCCAGAAGGCGGCGGTTAGAGCCTCATTATTCCACCCGAGTTCCGAAGTCAAGGTGCGAAAACGGATGGCATATTGACCCACCGTCAGAGTCCCCTGACGTAACCGGAGGAGAGATGAGGCAGACGCGGAGGCGCGTCCGGGCTCATCAAAGGTGGCACGAAATGCCTGCAGGAACTCCTGGATGTTAGTGGTCACAGGGTCCTCCTTCTCCCACAAGGGGTTCATCCACGCCAGTGCCTCACCCTCTAGATGGGACATCATGAACGCGACCTTGGCTTGGTCGGAAGCAAACAAATGCGGCAGCTGCTTGAAATGGAGGGAGCATTGGTTTATGAATCCCCTGCAGGTCTTGGGATCTCCGGCGTACCGGGGTGGTGGGGCCAGACGAAGCCTGGAAGCATCCGAGGAGGCTGCCACGGGAACTGCGGCCGTGGATTGTACAGTGGAAGCTCGAGATGCTGAAGATGTGACCGACGCTTGTAGCGTGTTCAGGCGGGCGTCCACAGAAGACATAAAGTTCAGCATGCGGGTCTGGGTCTCACGCTGGCGTCTGAGTTCCTCCTGCAAGGCCGCTAGTGCTTCGGCGGGATCCATGGCCTGTTCTTACTGTTAGGGCCAGGTGGACGGGCAGACCCAGGAGGTGGATCCACTGGGCCGAACTCCTCACTGAAGGCAAGGGGTCCGGTAGCCGGAGCACTACAGGTAGCAGGATAGTCCGTGCAAAATAGTGGAATGTAGAAGTCCCTGGGACCACGGAGTCACAGATGGTAGTCCGGGTGACGGAGCTCAGGTTCGGAGGCCAAGATGTTGTCAGGCAGAGTCCGGAACTGATGGAGCGAGAGGACGGGTCACCACAGGGATCAAAGATGGTACGGACTGACGGGATGGCAGATAGTCAGCGTGTGGGGTTCGGGAATCGGCAGGACCGGATGGCGAGGCAGGAGCGGCTCTAGAAGAGAGAGAGGTGAGTATATCACAGAGACAAGGAGACCTGACTCCTAGCTTAGGAAACACGAAGAACAGGCCCCGCCCACTTGGACATTAAACCCCTTTATACCCTGTACCTGTGTGTTCAATATCCTGTCTGTGGACGCTGGCCCTTTAAGAGAGGGTCAATGACCGCGCGCGCGCCCTAATGCGCATGCGCGAGGCCCGGGTGCCAGAAGCCAGGGCAGGGAGCGGCGAACAGGAGGCCGGGGAGCCGGGCTGGAGCGAAGCTGACAGCGGACGCTGGGAGCGGGGACCGGGACGCCTGGGGATCCTAGGTGAGGAGGCCTGGAGGCTGTGGAGCGGGGGACGCCGGACAGAGGAGCCGGGGAGCGAGCCAGGGAAGCCGGGGTGCGTGGCAGGGGAGCCTGGGAGCTGGACAGGGGACCCGGGGAGAGTGACAGTACTGAGAGCAAGACCCGAGTCCAGACCGTCTTGCAGAAAAGCAAGAACATTAGGGATTGAAAAGGTCAGGGGCGACCGATTATGACGGTCGCGCCAGGAAAGATAGGTCTTCCAGGTCCTGTGGTAAATGCTGGCGGAGGAAGGCTTCCGAGCATTAAGCATGGTATGAACTACCCTGGAAGAAAGACCCGATTTGGCTAGAATCAGGGATTCAAGCGCCACGCCGTCAAATGCAGCTGTGCTGTATTCTGGTGGAATATTGGACCTTGCGACAGAAGGTCCGGGTGGTCGGGAAGACGCCAGGGAGTGTCGCTGAGAAGTTGGAGGAGCTCTGGGTACCAGGTTCTCCTGGGCCAGTCCGGGGCCACAAGGATCACCGGGATTCCCTCCGCTTTGATTTTCTTGATTACTCTCGGAATGAGAGGAAACGGAGGGAAGATGTAGGGCAGGCGAAACTGCGACCATGGAAAGACTAGGGCGTCGGAGCCGAGCGCTGGCTGGTCTCTCGACCGAGATATGAAGGGACGTATTTTGGCATTCATTCGAGACACCATAAGATCCACATCCGGGAGTCCCCAACGAAGAGTGATCTGATGGAATACTTCGTCGTGGAGGGACCATTCCCCTGCCGCTAGACCTTGCCTGCTGAGAAAGTCTGCGGCCCAGTTGTCTACCCCTGGGATATGGACAGCTGAAATAATGGGGATGTGCTTCTCTGCCCAAAGAAGAATCCTGGATACTTCCTTCATCGCTGCCTTGCTGCGAGTTCCTCCCTGACGGTTGATGTAAGCCACTTCCGTGGCATTGTCTGACTGGATCCGAACAGGGAGGCCCAATAGTAAGGGTTGAAAATTCTGAAGGGCCAAAAATATGGCTCTGATCTCCAGAACATTGATGTGCAGGGAGCGCTCGGAAGGAGACCAGCGTCCCTGAACAGTGTGGTGGAGAAACACCGCCCCCCAGCCTATCAGGCTGGCATCCGTCATGACTACCTGCCAGTGGACCGGGCGGAAGGACTTCCCTTGAGATAGGGATGAGGCTTGAGTCCACCAGACGAGGGAGCTGAACGCAGACCGAGATAGGCGGACTGACCGGTCCAGGGAAGCTGGATTCTTGTCCCAGGAGGATAGAAGGTCCAGTTGTAGAGGGCGCAGATGGAATTGGGCAAAGGACACGGCTTCTATGACCGCCACCAACTTGCCTAACACTCTCATTCCATTCCGAAGGGATAACAGGGAATAGTGAAGTAGGGCTTGCAAGGCTGCGCCAGTGACCACTCTGAACATAGAGAGTTAATGTTCCTTTATTTCATCTTTAGGTCGACGCGTTTCTGGAGTCTCTGCTCCCTTCCTCAGGACACACAGGAAAAAAAGTACATCAAATCTGCTAAACCATGAGGACTGCAGAATCTATATACATTCCGTCATGATGACGTCAAAGCCCAGCCTCTTCCAAAAAAATCGGCGGGAAAGACACATCAAAAAAACACAAAAACACATATAACAATGAAAATCACGATCAAAAAAAATACATAATTACATATGGAAATATCATCATATTATCCAATAGAAATGAAATAAAATGAAAGTATGCAATAAAAAGAAAAAGTGTGTGTATTATTGTGTATTTAAATAAAATACGGGAATAAAACCCTGCACTGCCAAGCCGCTATGAAACGGTCTCGAACCCATGGGAATATTAACTCTTTTCTCAAAGGGGTTGCATCTCAAAGAGAGCAAACCATGTCTCCACCTTAGGAGTACCGAAAACACCTTTTGAAACCAAGTAAGAAAGAAATACCTATGAAAGTGTGGCTGTGAGAAGATCCGTATAATTCCGAGTGTTTACGTGAAAATCCTAGGTAAGTCAACGTAAAACACCTAAACCGGGGTGAAGAAAGTTCAGAGCGTGGGAAAAAGGTGAGTGCGCATGTCAGAAAAAGGTCCGGAGCTTGTTAAGACAAGGTGAAGAAAGTTCAAAGCGTGGGAAAAAGGAAGTGCGCATGTCAGAGAAAAAGAGATGGGGTAGGGAGCCAGTTAGTCTTCCAAGCTCCGTGCAGAGAATAATCTGCCGGTTATTCATCAGAAAACCTTATTGCGGACCTAGTGGAATAAAAATTAAAATTTAAAACATAAAAGGGGGAAAAATGTCGAGAGAAAAAAAAGGGGGGACGGGCATATATATGTGTATATAAATCTCTATCTCTAAAAGCCTTGTATATAAATCTAGGGCTGACACAGTGTGTATATATAAAAAAATGCAAAAATCAGTATTTTTAAGGAAAACATAACCGAACATAGTACTTGTATGGGTAAAATCTTTAAAAACAATGTATACAGTTCAGTATAATATAATCGAAATATGATGATACTATGAGACAGGCTGAAGGGAAAAAATCGAAAAAAAAGGGGAAAACACCAAACAAAAACGGGAGCACATGGATTTTATATCCCTATGTTATAGTCTCAATCTCATATGTCAATCGGTGCGTTGGTCGGGTGGAATACTATCCCCCTCCCTGCAACCAAAAAAAAAAAATGAATGAACTCTGCCTTCGATACCAATAGAAGGCTCATATTCTGCGGACATTGGGTCAGACAAAAAATTAAGGAAAAATAATGAAGAGGTGAAGAAGAGCCTGTCCAAGGTATGAGGAAAAACGCAAAATTATTCTAAATTATAGTGCGCAGGGCAAAAGCGGAAAATATGTAACTAGCGTGTTAAAAAGGGCAAAAAACAGTGTGTAATTAAACACATAACTTCAAAAAACGTGAAGATCAAGTGGAAAAGAAAAAGTCCAAAACATGAATAGCCAAGAACAATAAATACAAAGTGCATAGTGCAATAAATACAGGAAAGAACAGTAATCATAAATAGGACAAGTGTCCACAGGTGAATGCCAACACCTTCAAATAAGTTAAAAACATAGTATATGAACTGTAAACGATATATATATATATATATACACTATATAAACATGATACAATATTATATAAAAAAAGGGAACATAAAATTTTCTAAAAAAATATATATAATGTAACTCCCAAAACTTAATAAACACTGAATAAAAGCATAAAACCAACAATGATACTGTAAAGCGGGATATAAAATTAAGACCTTCCAACAACAAATAAGACCACAATAAAAGCATAAAATCCACAATGATACTATATAGCAGGATATGATATTTTAACCTTTCATAAACAAATCAGTCACCTCATTTAACCCTTGTGGTTTCAAAGTATTAAGTTTATAAATCCAAAAAGTCTCTTTTTTATTCAAAAGTTCCACCCGATTATTGACAAAGGGGGGGATCTGTTCAATGGGAGTGATTCTCAACCGTGATTTACCTTTATGTGTCAAAGTTACATGTCTGGAGAGACCATGTAACAAAAAACCTATTTTAATGTTGTATCTGTGTGAGTTAAGTCTATTATGGAGGGGCTGTGTTGTTCTGCCCACATATCTTTTCTCGCACTCACATTCTATTAAGTATATCACAAAATCAGTTTGGCAAGTCATATGGCTTTTGATAGGGAATTCTGTCCCCCCTGGAAACAGCCCAAAAGAGACCCTTCTATGTTGGATAATATTACAACAAAGACAGTTCTTCACCAAACACTTAAACACCCCCAAAGGTTTGGTGGTAGAGATGACCATATCATTACTATTATTTTTGAGTCTACTGGGGGCCAAATGATTTCTCAGACTCGAGGCCCTGCGGTACGTAATTCCCGGTTTCAAAGGTAAAGTCTCCTTTAGGAATGGATCATTCAACAGGATTTTCCAGTGTTTGGCAATGATATCTTTCACTTTGCCACTATCATCACTATATGTCATTAGGAAATTCGACGAAAAGGCCATGTTCTTCTCCTTATTCTCGGGATTTCTGATCTTCCCAATAAGATCAACCTGTTTAAGCGACTTGTTATTATTGTAGGCTTTTTTGATCACAGACACCGGATATTTTTTATCCCGAAATCTGTCCCTCAGGACCACCGCCTGTTCATGAAAGTCTGAATCACGGGTGCAGTTCCTCCGTACCCTCTGAAATTGATTATTGGGGATATTTAGCAACCATTTATTATAGTGGCTGCTAGTAAAATTGATATAGCCATTGCAGTCCACCTTTTTAAAAAAGGTCTTAGTGTAAATCGACCCTTTTTCGTGAAAAATCGTCAAATCCAGGAAGTCTATCCTGTCTGTCTTAATTGTAGGCGAAAAGGTAAGACCCCAATCGTTATTCTTGATGCTGTCCAAGAAGACTTGTAGATTATTTTTTGAATTGTCCCAGATTATAAATAAATCGTCGATATATCTCTTATATACAATCACATGCTCGTAAAGCTCAGAATTATATATAAATAGTAGTTCAAAAAGACCCATAAAAAGGTTTGCAAAAGTGGGTGCTACTTTCGAACCCATCGCTGTGCCACAGCATTGATGGTACATAGTATCCTGGAAGGTGAAGTAATTGTTCTTTAATATGAACTCCATCCCATCCTGCAGAAAGTTTTTCTGCTCAATCGGTAGCCTCTCATCCATATGTAGGAACTGCTTGAAACACTCCAGCCCCAAATCATGAGCAATGTTGGTATACAAGGAAGCTATATCTAATGATACAAACAAGAAGGATTCTTTCCATTCAATATCCTTTATAAGGTTTATGAGCTGAGTAGAGTCTCTCAAATAGCTCCTTAAATTGGATACATGGACCCTCATCACACAATCCAAGTAGTCAGCTAAATTTTCGGTCAAGGAACCGATCCCTGAAATGATCGGTCTTCCCGGGGGATTTACAAGACACTTGTGTATTTTCGGTAGGTGGTAGTAGAAAGCTATTTTTGGATTTTTGACGTCTAGGAACTTGAGTTCCTCCTTACCAAGGATTCCTAGTGATGCTGCCCTTTGAATGAGTGTTCTATATTCCAGAACTGCTTCTTCATATGATTTAATGTCAACAACTTCATAATGTATAGGGTTGGATAGATTCCTTGGAGCCTCCTGAATATATGCATCCTTGTCTTGCACTACAATCCCTCCTCCTTTATCCGCATTTCTAATTACCAAATGGGGGTTGGATTTAAGGGACAAGAGGGCTTTTCTCTCCTCTCTGGTCAAATTCGACTTGAGTGGACTCCCCCTCAAATCAAGTTTTTTTAGGTCCTCCAGTACTAAATCATTAAAGGTTTTTAAATGGTGTCCTTTGCTCTGAAGTGGGTAAAAATTGGACTTCAACCTCAAATCTGTGTGTAAAAAATCATCAGGTATAGGGATACAATTGTTCTTGGGGTTAAATTTATTCATCTGAAAATGTCGTCTCAATGTTAGTTTCCTAATAAATTTTTGAAAGTCAATAAATAAATTAAAATCATTAGAGTTAGCAACGGGGCAGAAAGACAGCCCTTTGCTAAGAACACTACGTTCTCCTTTGGACAGAGAATGGTTAGATAGATTAAAGATTCCCAAATTGTACTTTGTATCCTCCTTAACACTGGTTAATTTTGACCTTTCTTCTCTTTTTTGTTTGACCCTAATGCCTGCTCGGGTTCCTCTAAAATGTTTTTTCTTTTCCCCCCCCTTGGAGTGAGGAAATTGGTGATATGAACCTGGGTGTTTTTTGCCACAGGTAAAAAAGGTACACAAGCATCGATTTTCCGAGAATTATCAACTACAATAGTATTAGCAGCACTATTCCCAGGAGAGTCACAAACGGGAACCCTAGGTAATAGAGGAGTGGGACCCCCCTCCGACCCCTGAGGGGTGGGCAGGAGGACATACTCCTCATGTGTAGAAAGTTCTAAGAGGTCGGTAAAATCAGATCCTCCATTAAGATCCATGGAGGGATCTGGAAGGTCCTGTTCTAGGTCCAAGATCCTATTTTTCCGGATCTTTTCAATTTGTAGCCTTAGGGCCTCCAATTGCAATCTTGTCTCAGTAAAATTCCGGGATTCCATGCTCACTCTGCCCACAACAGGGATCTCCTTGACCAAAGGGTCAGAAAATACCTCTCCTGGACTGGTAAAAACAGGGGCCTTTGCACTTAAAACAGTGGAAAAAACCTCTTCAGAGGTGACTACAACAGGTGTCTCCAGGGTAGGAGTGGACACCTGATGTGTCGATAGTGATTTGTTCAATTCACTCTCATTAGACCGCAACCCAGGCTTATGAGTGGAAATGGACCTAGGTCTTTTATTGTGAAATTTGCTGTTGTAAAAATTTCTGTGTTGGCTGTTCAATCTCGGTCTTAAATTGAAGGACCCCTTATCTGCAGTGTTTTTGTTGGAAGGTTTCTTAGTGATCATATCCTGCCTATCACGCTGTAATTTCTTAGATTTCCTGAATATGGTGTCCTGTTCTAATTGTGTAAGCTTGGTGTTGATATCGGAGTTTAAGAACCTGTATTCAGGATGCAGCTCATAACGGGTGAGCTCTTTATATAGTGAATTGATATTTTCTGTGGCCTCCGTAGCAATGATAGTCCTCTTTTTGAAAAGGCATTGTAACATAGCCTGCATGCAATTTTTTAAAATCCCATCCCATTCCGATGTAAAAATCGGGTCTGCAGGAAATGGTGAGTCATGTGTTATCCTTAAGCCCCTCGGGCACAGTTTTTCTTCCATATAGATAGATAAAAATCTGGCATCAAGCCCAAACCTTAGTTCCTCCTTGAGAAGGTCCTCCAAACGTAGAAAGAGTTTCTTTAAAACCTCCGTATCCTACTCAGTATAGATGTTGGGTAAATCGAGATCCCAATCGGTATTCTGGTTTTCATTGGATCCCACTGTCTGTAAGATCAATTTCTCCCTGGACGTGAGTCGCTGGTTGAAATAATCCATTATCGGACCCTCTGCTGCTGTAATCCACAAACGAAAGGATCTGGTCACGCCAGACCCACCAGGCAGAACAATACGAAAGACTGTGGAAAAAGAAGCGCAAATAGGGTCTTATCCGAGTTGTATATGGGGTAAAATAAAGAAAGTCACTCACCCCGTGAGTTGTGAGAGTCACAACTACTATGCAGGCATATAATCACGGCCAACGGCAGCAGCACCCAAAAATGGCTGATAACAGGGAATAGTGAAGTAGGGCTTGCAAGGCTGCGCCAGTGACCACTCTGAACATAGAGAGTTAATGTTCCTTTATTTCATCTTTAGGTCGACGCGTTTCTGGAGTCTCTGCTCCCTTCCTCAGGACACACAGGAAAAAAAGTACATCAAATCTGCTAAACCATGAGGACTGCAGAATCTATATACATTCCGTCATGATGACGTCAAAGCCCAGCCTCTTCCAAAAAAATCGGCGGGAAAGACACATCAAAAAAACACAAAAACACATATAACAATGAAAATCACGATCAAAAAAAATACATAATTACATATGGAAATATCATCATATTATCCAATAGAAATGAAATAAAATGAAAGTATGCAATAAAAAGAAAAAGTGTGTGTATTATTGTGTATTTAAATAAAATACATGGTTTGCTCTCTTTGAGATGCAACCCCTTTGAGAAAAGAGTTAATATTCCCATGGGTTCGAGACCGTTTCATAGCGGCTTGGCAGTGCAGGGTTTTATTCCCGTATTTTATTTAAATACACAATAATACACACACTTTTTCTTTTTATTGCATACTTTCATTTTATTTCATTTCTATTGGATAATATGATGATATTTCCATATGTAATTATGTATTTTTTTTGATCGTGATTTTCATTGTTATATGTGTTTTTGTGTTTTTTTGATGTGTCTTTCCCGCCGATTTTTTTGGAAGAGGCTGGGCTTTGACGTCATCATGACGGAATGTATATAGATTCTGCAGTCCTCATGGTTTAGCAGATTTGATGTACTTTTTTTCCTGTGTGTCCTGAGGAAGGGAGCAGAGACTCCAGAAACGCGTCGACCTAAAGATGAAATAAAGGAACATTAACTCTCTATGTTCAGAGTGGTCACTGGCGCAGACTTGCAAGCCCTACTTCACTATTCCCTGTTATCAGCCATTTTTGGGTGCTGCTGCCGTTGGCCGTGATTATATGCCTGCATAGTAGTTGTGACTCTCACAACTCACGGGGTGAGTGACTTTCTTTATTTTACCCCATATACAACTCGGATAAGACCCTATTTGCGCTTCTTTTTCCACAGTCTTTCGTATTGTTCATTCCGAAGGGATGTGTGACGGCGAGAGCGGAGGGATGGGGCGGCCCGGATCAGGGAAGACCTCTTGTCCTCTGGAAGAAAAACCCGGGACTGAGCCGTGTCTATCAGCGTACCTAAAAAGGTGATGCGCTGATGAGGAATGAGGGATGACTTGTTGAAGTTGATCAGCCACCCTAACCTTGACAGCGTGTCTAGGCAAATCTGCACGCTTTCTGAGCAAACGTGAAGAGAGCTCCCTTTGACAAGGTCGTCCAAATAGGGAACGACCAGGATGCCTTTGGGGTGTAAAATGGACATGACGGCCGCCATGACCTTTGTGAAGACCCGAGGCGCAGTGGCCAGCCCAAAGGGGAGGGCCCTGAATTGGAAATGACGGTGTTCTACGGCAAAGCGAAGGAACCGTTGATGAGAGATACATATGGGAATGTGTAAATAAGCATCTTGAACGTCTATGGAAGCTAGGAATTCTCCAGGTTCCATGGCGGCTAGTACTGCTCTCAATGATTCCATTCGGAAAGTTCGAATCCGTACGAATTTGTTCAGCCATTTGAGGTCCAAGATAGGGCGGACAGAGACATCTTTTGTGGGAACGACAAAAAGGTTTGAATAGAAACCTTTGCCGCGCTGTCCCAGGGGCACTGGAATGATAACGTTTGCTTTCTGTAAAGAGGCTATGGCCTGAAATAAGGCCTGGCTTTGCGTTTTGGACTTTGGAAGACGAGAACGCAGAAACCGTTTGGCCGGCAGGGAATGGAAATCGATCTGGTAACCTGAGGTGACTATTTCTCGAACCCAAGCATCGTGAGTGTGGTCTAGCCAGATATCCCGAAAAAGCAGAAGCCGCCCTCCCACAGGAGTCGGATCTGAGGGATACCTGGCGTCATGCTGAGGGGGCCTGTACAGAGCGAGGACCTTTGGGTTTAGGTTGCTTGGAGTGGGAACGCCAAGAAGAGCCCCTTGAGGGACCGGATCCTCAATCTGAGCGTTGGGACGGTCCTTGGGCTGATGGTTTTGGGGGGGGCAGGCCGAAAGGACTGCCTGAGCCAAGAAGATTTTTTGAAATTTCTGGCTACATGCCGCTTTTGTGGTAGAATGGTACTTTTACCACCCGTCGCCTCAGATATGAGTTTGTCCAGGGATTCACCAAACAGACGAAGACCCTGGAAGGGAAGTGTGGACAGGGACTTCTTGGAGGCACTGTCCGCATTCCATATTTTTAGCCACAGAACCCTGCGGGCGAAGACAGCATTGGCTGCTGTTAGGGCTGACCAGCTAGCTGCATCTAGGGAGCCGTGAAGAAAATAATTAGAGGCTAGGGAGAACAAATCAAGAATCTCAAGAGCCTCTGGAGGAATATTGCAAGGGCGAAGCAACTTGCGCAGGTTCCTACTCCACACGCTCATAGCTCTTGCCACCCATGTCATGGCAAACAGGGGGCGCAGAGAGGAGCCCGAAGCCTGGAAAATAGATTTGACCGCAGCCTCAACTGCGCGGTCGGACGAGTCCTTGAGAGACGCGTTGTCTGAAACAGACATAACCGTGTGTTTAGCCAGTCTGGATACTGGCGGATCCACAACGGGGGGTGCCGACCAGGGCTTAACCATTTCCGGAGGAAAGGGATAAGCGAATGAAGAGGAGGATTTTTTATTAAACCTCCTATCAGGGTGATCCCACCGTTTAGATATGATTTGATGAAAAATCGGATCCTGGGCAAAGGACTTAGGAGGCTTCTTGGCTCGCTTGATTGCCGACTGAGAAGTCGGGTCCGAGGGCTGATCAGAAATCGACAGAGTGATTGACAGCCGCTATTAAAATGTCTTCCATATGCCTAGACTCAGAAGGGACATCTGAATCAGAGTCAGAGTCTCGGGAACTACTAAAGGTCACGGAGCCTGAGTCAGACTGACCATCGTGTGAGTCAGACGAGGCAGAGCGGTCTCAATGGCGCCTTTGGGAGACAGCCTTTTTACGTACTGGGGATGATACACCAGACGAAGGCGGGCTCCTCTGAGGGAGCTGAGCCGGGGGGAGGCTGCGGGAGACTGTGGAAGGTTGGGATATCTGAGCGGCCAGGTCATCTAACCTTTTAGACATCAGAAGAGCCCATGCAGGGATAGCCTCATCAGACGGGGGTGCTGCCTGAATGGTGGCCGGGGCCGAACCCACAGACTGCACGACCCCCCTGGTCCGGCAACGCCTGTTGTGACACTGTAGTAGGGGCATCGCAGCCCCGGCAGAGTGGATAGCTTCGACCATTGGGAAACAAGCTTTCACAGGTGGTACAAGCATAGTACAGGTCCATAGAGGATGCCTGGGAAGCTTTATCACCCTTGCGGTTTTTACGCATGTCAGCAACAAACGTACAATTATACTGTGAGCCTCTAGCAGTATTACACTACTGTGGGTGAGGAGCTACTAGCAGTATTAGAAAGGGACTGCTATACAGAGCTGGTATATACCAATAGTAAAGTGGCATACACTGCCAAACAGTCGGTATATACCTGCAGGCACAGTCAGTATATACCGCTAAAAGCTGATATACACCGCCAGCCAGCAGGCACACACCGCTAGAAAGACAGCGATATACCGCTGAACAGAGCGGTATATAGTCCTGCAGAGTTGCAAAGCCAAGGAGGCGATCTCACCCGTGTCTGCTCCCCACATGTAACGGCGTCCAGTGCTCTCTGGCAGCATGGAGGGGAGAGACGGCCCACTAGAGGGAGCGGCTTCTAGAGCAGTGGAGGGGGCGTTGCTAAGAATGCAGGCCGAAGCCGGGAGCTAAATTTATGATGCTTCCCTGGGAACACGGCCTGCATCGCCCCACCGGCGCCTCCTCAGGCGGCGGTTGGATGCAGGGGACGGATACACGTTGTCTCCCTACCTCCTCTTGCTCTGCCTGAAGACGCGTCGGTCCTGGGATGCGGAGATCTCGGGGACGCATCTTCGGCTCAAGGCTAGCAGGTGCTCGGCTCTGCTTAGCCCTCTGGAGCTACCTTTGTGAGGTGCTTTCAGGGAGCCTGGAGGGGTACGCAGACCCGACCACTTGGGCGCGAGGGAAGACTGACAGCTTGTGCATGCCAGGTTTCCTCTGCCCGTACACGGGGGGAACGAGGGTGAGCACACCCTGGTATTGTCCCATAGTCAAAAATAGAATAAAATCACAAAGAAAAAGAAATAAATAAACAAAAAACATGAGCTGGCCTGGGGCTCAGGCCAGACGTGTCAGCCTCCCTGCTGACACTAAAAAGAACTGAGCTAGTTCCCGCCTAGCTGGGGTTATATGCTGTGGGAGGAGGAGCTAACTCTTCTTTAAACCTAGTGTCAAGCCTCCCCTGGAGACAACATATAACCCATTGTCTGTGTCCCCCAATGAAAAGGCGAGAAAGGAATTGATATTTTACTCTGTAAGCCATCCACCAGATCATTAATAAATATATTAAAAAGTAGAGGATCCAGTACAGACCCCTGTGGTACCCCACTAGTAACCCTGGCCCAATCTGTGAATGCATCATTAATAACCACTCTTTGTTTTCTATCACTAAGCCAGCTACCTACCCATCTACACACATTTTCCCCGAGCCCAAGCTTTCTCATTTTACTTATCAATCTTTTATGTGGGACAGTGTCAAATGCTTTACTAAAGTCAAGATAAATGACATCCAATGATTCTCCTCGGTCCATGTGAGAGCTTACATCCTCATAGAAGCTGATCAGGTTAGTTTGACAGGAGCGATCCTTCATAAATCCATGCTAATATGCAGTTAAACATTTATTAACATTGAGACATTCCATAATAGCATCCCTTAAAAACCCTTCAAACATTTTACCCACAACAGATGTTAAGCTTACCGGCCTATAGTTTCCAGGTTCCCTTTTAGATCCCTTTTTGAATATTGGTACCACATTTGCTTGCCGCCAATCCAGTGTCTCCATCTACCTCATTATAGCGAGTGGGTTTTCGACTGAATCACATTTTTATGGGATATATACGGAGGAAACCCCGTCGTAATGCTCAGCGTTGAACAAAATAACATAATCCCAGAAAGTGATCAAATAAATGTTATGTTCCACAAAATGATACCAATAAAAACCTTAACTTATTGCACACAAAACCAGACCATGTTCAGGTTCCTACATTAATGGTAGAACAAAGACTCTGGAAAAGCGAATGCTCCCACCCCCCCAAATAAAATACAGTGAACTCTGCATTCCCAAGACCAAAACTCCCCCACACCTCCTCCTTAAGAGCCTAGCTATGCCTAAACCGCAGTAAGCGGCCACTTTTAGCACTACTATAGTGGGGAAAGCCCAATTAATTTAATTTCATTGATCTGTTTAACCAGAAGTACCAGCTGGGCACAATATATGGAGGCACTACAATATATGGGGGCACAATGTATGCTGGCGTAACAATTTATAAACTGGCATATTTGCAATTCTCCAGAAAAACAGCATGGTGAGGATGTTACAAAATATTCACTGCAGCCATAGATTAATTAATTGAGAGAAATAGCTAAAAAAATATATCTTTATTGAAACATTTCTTTAAAAACATACATATATAAAAACAATATGAGGTCACAAACAGATATCCTCAGGTGATCAAAAGTAGTAATTTATAAATAGCATAATGCACAAAAACTGGTATGTGTCAAGAAAAGTATTACTCAAAGAGCCAGGGAAGAGAATTTAAAGATAACCATCATATGGAAGACAACATGTAGCTGTTTAAAAAACAGGACAATGATAGTTATTATATGTCAAAGAAAGACATGTGCAAGAATGGAAATGGTTATCCCCTGTTGCAAGATGCAGAAGATCCAACAGTAACAGTGGGAAAATGGGAAAAAGGCAGTAATAAATAAGGCTGCCCCAAATGGAGCTAGTGTTATAAAGCCTATTCCAAAAAGCCACAATAAACTAGAAGGATGCAGGAGGGGAACCAGATGAGAGGATCAGATGCAAATAGCCATTATGTCCACAAGGTGGTGATCCTCCCACACATGGCCAGAAGCCATGAGAAGCCAGGCATATCAAATAAAGGAGACACAATACCAAAATAAAAAACAACCTGAGGGTTCCACAAATGTCACCTGCAAACTATTCTAGCAAAATCTGCTCCAAAAGCCAACCAGTGCGTCTTCCGAGTCAGCCCTGATGTAGGGATGCACAGTAGTTTCTGATGACATTTAGAGCATCACCGCATTCGGGAGAAAATATGCAATAAATTGTGGTGTCCAATTTCAACTATTAACCCCTTTTGTAACTGACAAATTTGCAGCTAACAAAAAATGTTTTTACTCCTAAAAATGTTATACAGTATTTCCACATCCCAATGTTAGAAAATTCTTTGAGGCATTTGTGGGTTCAAAATACTTTCTAAACCTCTAGATGAGATCCTTAAGCAGTAAAGTTTCCAATATGGGGTCTCTTATGGGGGTTTCTGCTGATCTGGTAATTTAGGTGCTCAGCTATGGGAACCCACAATCTATAACAAAATCTGTGTTCTAAAAGTAACATCCAATCCCCAACATTTGGCTCAAACAGTAGTGTCCAACCACATATGGGGTACCACTACGTTCGTTAAAAATTGCAGAACAAACTGTCCTGTCCTTTTTTTTCTTGTTACCTTTGTGTGAACTAAAACTTTGAGGCTAAAATTTTATTTTAGCCTAAAAACCCTAAGTTTTTAGTTTTTACAGCCAAATCTTTTAAACTTCTGTCTAACTTAAAAATGTTCACCGCACCCATAGATTATTTTATTACAGTGTTTCATTTGCTACATGGTTGTTTCTGCTTTTTTTGGCACCTCAGTGGCTCTGTAAATGCAAATTTGTGTCCAATTTTGTGTTCCAAAAATTCAATAGTGCCCTTTGCTTTCAGAGTTTTGCCATGTGAACATTAGGCTTTAGCCACATATGGGGCATCACTGTGCTCAGGAGAAATGACGTAACAAATTATGGGGCCAATTTTATCCTATTGCCCCTTATGCAAATTATAAATTTGGTGCTAAAATAGTATTTTAGTGGAACAAAATTTCATTTTTTGTTTTGAAAACTAAAGTTTTGTGAATCATATGTAAGTTTAAAATGGTCAGTACACACGTAGATGAATTCCTTGAGCGTTTGTTTTATTTAATGTATGAAGCACCTACTATCCCTCCTATTCGTCCGTTTGCTTCCTTCTGAGTTACGGCAAGCCAATTTTTTGGGAAATGGAGACTCTTATTCCAGTCTCCTTGTTGTATGTTGCCTGTTGTTGCAGGGGTCTCAGAGCACCAGGCCTACACCTGTCATTCAACCACCTCTTAATTTTAACTTACCGTATTTTTTGCTTTATAAGACGCACCCGATTATAAGACGCACCCCCAAATTTGGTGAAGGAAAAGAGAAATTTTTTTTAATGTTAAATGGGGTCCATCTTATAATGCCAGTGTCCGTCTAACAAATCATATAGGGTATATGGCCCCCTATAGATTGCACACTTTCCCCTGTGCTGCCTATGGCCCCCTATGGATTGCACACACCCCCCTGTGCTGCCCATGGCCCCTTTAGATCGCACAAGTCCCCCTGTGTTAGATATCGCCCCCATGCTACTGCCCATAGTAAAATAAAACACTCTTTCCTTACCTTCTCAGCGATGTCCTCCCTCATGTCTCCCTCCGTGCTTCTGCTCCTCCTCCACTTCCTGGTTCTTGGTGCCGGTCATGTGATCGGCACAGCAGACTGATATCATTTCTGCATGCCTGATCACAATGGAAGCAGGGACACCGGGGAGAAACGCTGGAGGGGGTAAGTAAAGCTTTTTTATTTTAGGATGAGCAGCAGCATGGGGGCCATATCTAACACAGGGAGGGCATGTGCCATCACAGGGGGGCGCAGGCACATATAAAATGCGCCGTTGCCCCAGCCCATCACTGCGGTGTGGTTTCAGCACCACGGTGATGGACAGCGGCTGAGCATATTATATGAGCGGGAGCAGGAGATCTAATGCTGCCGCCCGCAGCTTTCACAAGCCCCCAGCAGCGCTCCAGAGCTGCCCCCACCTCCCCTGGACCCTGCAGTGTATATTATATATACACCCCCCCTCATACATTCGGATTATAAGACACACACCCTACTTTCCCCCAAAATTTTGGGGAAAAAAGTGCGTGTTATAAAGTGAAAAATACGGTAATTTGAAAGCTGTAAATGCTGGCCCCGACCCTGTCTCACACGTGGCCCAGGCCTGATGGCTGCATCATTGTACTATTTGTAGTGTGGGGCAATTTATGCCTTTCTTGGGGTCTGCCACTAATTTTAGGGAAATGGGGATGAGGACTCATTAGTTAGGTCTCCTTGTTGTGTGTTACCTGTAGCAGTAAGGCTATGTTCACACACTGCGTTTTTTACCTGCGTTTTTGGTCCGTTTTTGCTGCAGAAATTTCTTGAGAAATTCTTGTAACCTTTCTGCAGACATTCCCCAGCAAAACCCTATGGCAAAAAAAAATAGCTGTGCGCACACTGCGTTTTTTTCTTAAGAAAATTCTTTCAGTAGATTTTCTTAAGAAAAAGAATGAGCATGTCACTTCTTTTCTGCAGCTAACTGCGTTATTTGCCATATATAATTGGCACAATAACGCAGGGAGCAACCAGCGGTACAAAACGCACCAAAAACGTACCGAAAACGCACCAAAAACGCACCGAAAACGCAGGTGCGTTTTTGGTGCGTTTTTTAACACAGGTGCACTCTTAAGAAATTTCTTAAGAAATTTCTTAAGAAAAATCATTTTTCTAGTGTGAACATAGCCTAAGGCTCCCAGACTGGCAGGCATGCAGCTACCCTTCACTCATCTAGCTCTTTTACTATCCTTAAAAGTGGCTAGGAAAAACAGTCTATGAAGCTAATATTAGTGCCACCTGACCGCGGCTGAGCAGGAAAGCAATTTGAGCTATAGCATGAGGAATGAGGTCTCCCAGCCAACCAGGCCTACACCTGTCACTCATACACCTCAATATTTCGTATGTTAATAGTCTAGGAAGCTAATGGTTGTGCCACAACAGTGTGGCCCCACTGTTAAACAGTTTGAGCTATTTTGTCAGCTTTTGGGCCTCCCTAAAGGTGTTGTCTATGACTTTGTTTTTGGCTCCCATTGAACTAAATGGGGTTCGGATATGTTCGTCAAACACAGGTAAATTCAGCAAACACTAACCGAACCTTGGGGCGTAGGTTCGCTCATCTCTAGACTTATGTACTATGGGTATGAAAAGGATGACAGTGTTCCAGCAGGACAACGACCCGAAGCATACATCGAGATTGGCAATTAATTGGTTCAATGACAATGAATTAGAGGTGCTAGATTGGCCCCCACAGTGTCACAAGGAGTTTTGCTCAAAACTCGCCGAGTGTCATGGCGGCATCAGATGCTGTTCACATTACAGATTCTGACACCCCAGCCTATGATTTCTCTGGTGTTTCTGAGATACACAGGCAGGCTCGGGCATCAACCAGCTGGGTGCTCATTCGTGGTCAGGCTAGCAAGAGTTAGGGGGCTTTACACGTTGCGACATCGCTTCCGAAATATCGTCGGGGTCACGTCGTTAGTGACGCACATCCGGCGCCGGTAACGACATTGCAACGTGTAAATCCTAGATGCGCCGATAAACGATCGCAAAAGCGTCGAAAATCGGTGATCTGTGTAGCGTCGGTCATTTTCATAATGTCGGGTCGACCGCAGGTACGATGTTGTTTGTCGTTCCTGCAGCTCCAAACATCGCTGTGTGTGAAGCCGCAGGAGCGACAAACATCTCCTTACCTGCGTCCCAACGGCAATGCGAAGGGAGAAGGTGGGCGGTATGTTATGTCCCGCTCATCTCCGCCCCTCCGCTTCTATTGGCTGGCCGATTAGTGACGTCGCGGTTACGTCGCTGTGACGCCGAACGCATCTCCCCCTTGAAGGAGGGATAGTTCGGCAGTCACAGCGACGTCGCCGAGCAGGTATGTGCGTGTGATACTGCCGTAGCGATAATGTTAGCTACGCCAGCAATCACCACATATCGCATGTGCGACGGGGGCGGGTACTATCGCGCTCGGCATCGCTAGCCGATGCTAGCGATGTCGCAACGTGTAAAGTACCCCTTAACCTATGTTAACCTGGTTGTTACTTCTGGGATCAAATGTTGGAAGCCTATCACATTTGCTCTCTTCCTAGTTAAGATGGTGAAATCTGTCTACCAATGCCTACTATGGTTTATAGCTTTGTTAGTCTGTGTGCTATTGTGTCCTAGTTGTCCTGGTGATTGTTTTTCTTTGTGCTTAAAGTTCATTCGTCCTCTTGTTCTTTCCTCCCTGCTCTTATTTTCCTCCTTATCACATATTGTCCTATACCTCTGTCTGAGCATGCTGTAAGAGTTTTGGTTTCCCCTATTTGTTTATTTCTGTTGGTTTAATCACACTCCTGTCCCAGCCCTTACCTGGTTTAGGGGATATAAGATCAGGGCTGCTCAGGAGCAGCGTGGCTCAGACATCCTCACCTTTAGAGGTAATTCTGAGAACCCAGTCTAAGAGCCCCTGTCCTATGCTAGCTCCATAAACACCATGACACACAGTCCCCAGACCTCAACCCAATCGAATACTTCTGTATAGAGTTGAAGAAAATAGAATTATTCTTACCGTTAATTCGGTTTCTAAGAACCCTTCATGCCAGCACAACAGGAGGATAACTCCGCGACCTAATAGGGACAGGAAATACAAAGAGATTAAAAGGCCCCTCCCCGCCCCTCATCTCCAGTGTCTTTTCCAAGTACCACACCGGTACGAATGCTCAATTGTTGTTTATTTACGAAATTAGGACAATTTATAATAACGCAGAGCATCGAGGACAAATCTGTGCTTTCATGGAGGGTTCTTAGAAAGCGAATTAACGGTAAGAATAATTCTATTTTCTCTAATCACCCTCCATGACAGCACAACAGGAGGAATAAAAAACAAAATCCTCAGGGGGGGACAATAGCTTGGAGCACTTTCTGACCAAACACTAAGGAGTACTTTGCATACTGCGACATCGCTAGCGATCTCGTTAGCGATGTGAAATTCTAGATCGCAAGTGCGATCTTTTGGGATCGCACATAGGTCATTTTACGCATGTGCGATCCTGAAAGATCGCACTTGCGATCTAGAATTTCACGTCGCTAACGAGATCGCTAGCGATGTCGCAGTGTGCAAAGTACCCCTTAGTCTTTGTTAAAGTTCAGATCCAATCTATAATGTTTAATAAACGTGTGGACAGAGGACCAGATGGCAGCTCTGCAGATCTGTTTGATGGATGCGTTAGCCTTTTCGGCCCAGGAGACAGATACTGATTGTGTTGAGTGGGCTTTTAGATTCTCAAGTGGTAGCAGACCTTGGTTGATATACGTGGTACAGATAGCTTTCCTGATCCAGTTGTCGATGGTACTTTTTTAAGTCTTTTTGCCCTTGTTCTGACTGAATATCTGCACAAAAAGATTTTGCTCCTTCCGAAAGGACTTGGTATGTTGAAGGCACTGTAGTACAGTCCTGCATACATCCAGGGAATGCAACTTAGCTTCTTTTGCATTTGATGGATGCTAGCAGAATAAAAGTAGAATTATAGAATTATATCTTGAGACACATGGATGATCGAGACTACCTTAGGCAGAAATGCAGGGTTAGGCGAAGAATCATCCTGTCATCCAAGATCTTCAGGTATGGTCCCTGATAGAGAGAGCTTGGATTTTGCCTACTCTTCTGGCTGTAGTAATTGCCACTAGAAAGGTCGTCTTCCAAGCCAGTTTCTCCAGGCTTGCAGAAGCGATGGGTTCAAATGGAGGTAAAGTTAGCCCTTTGAGGACAATATTCAAATCCCGGGGGGAACCAGGATGGATCTCCTGGGTTGAAGCCTGGTAGCTACTGTGATGAACCGTTTGATCCAACGATGACCTGCAACATCTAGATCAAAGAACGACCCTTGTGCAGAGATCTCAACCTTAAGGGTATTAGGTTTCAGGTCCTTTTCTACTCCACTCTGGAAGAAATCCAGAATCTGGGTCACATTTGGGTGGAAAGGATCCGGAGGGTTGGACTTACACCAGGTTGTAAAGACTATCCAAATCTTGGTGTACCATATATGGCATTAGTAACTAGTAATTCTGCCTTTCTGAAGCATTTTAATTACATTATCTGAAAGTCCTCTATTTCTCAATATCACGGCTTCAGCAGCCAAATTGTTGGGATGATGAATCTGCCTTTGATGTAGAAGGTTGCTGATCTGAAGTAACATCAGGGGACCTTCTTGGATTAGACTTGTTAGAGCACCGTACCAACTTCTCTTGGGCCACAGCGGAGCTACCATAATGGTAGTGACTTTGTCCACTCTGATTTTCTGCAGAGTTTTGGCTAACAATGGAAACGGTGGGAACGCATAAGCGAGACTGAAACTCCAGGGTTGAGCGAAGGTGTCCACTGCTAGGCATTGGTCTTTGAGGTTCAGGGAAAAATATTGATTTACCTTTGCATTTTATAGATTTGCAAAAAGATCCACCTCTGGAAGACCCCGCTGGATGACTAGGTCCTGAAAGATCTCTTCATTCAGGCTCCACTCACCTGGATGTACGTCCGTCTGACTCAGAAAGTCTGCCTGAACATTGGCCGAACCTTTGAGATGGAATGCTGACAGGGAGAGGTGTTGTTCTGCACAAAAAAATATTGTAGCCGACACCATCTTTAAAGACGCGTATCTTGTACC
Organism: Anomaloglossus baeobatrachus; assembly: GCF_048569485.1. Lineage (NCBI taxonomy): Eukaryota > Metazoa > Chordata > Amphibia > Anura > Aromobatidae > Anomaloglossus > Anomaloglossus baeobatrachus. The sequence continues at coordinate 570,727,366 of NC_134357.1, read as the reverse complement.
TCTTTGATGACGCAGGTAAGCCACAGTCATCATGTTGTCTGAATACATCCTCACATGTTTGCCCTGGATTAGGGAGACTGCGGCTTTTAGAGCCTCCTCTTCTGACTTCAGCTCCCTGAAATTGTAAGACCTGATGCTGGTTTGTCGTGTTCAAGTCGCTTGGAAGGACGTCTGGGCCACTACTGCTCCCCAACCCTTCTTTCTGGCATCCGTTGTTACAGTGAACAGTTGAACTTGGTTCCAAAACACTCCCTTCTTCAGATGGTTTAGTATTAACCACCATGCGATAGAGGATTTCACGTGGCTGGGTAGAGAAATTCTCCTGTTCATTGTCCTCGGGGTCCCGTTCCAAGAGGAAAGCATGTGAGTTTGCAGGACTCTTGTACGGGATTGTGCCCACGCTACTGATGGGATGCATTATGTCATCAATCCGAGTACGGACATCGCTGATCTGAGGGAGGTTGTTCTCAGGTCCTGTAATGCTGCAACTTTGGTTCTTACTTTCTGTTGTCTGTCCTCTGGTAAAAATAATGTTTGTCTTCTAGAGTCTAAGAGAACCCCCAATAATTTTTGTTGTTGTGGAGGGGTGTAGGTTTGATTTTTGGAAATTTATTATCCATTCCAAAGACTCTAGGACCCAAAGGGTTGTCATGACGTGATCTTCGTGTATTGTTGCGGCCCGCAGACCCCATGACAATTGCAGCTCTATGCCCGGGGGTCGGCGCCGGCAGGACTTTACTACAATTGAATCATTTGCAGTCCCGCGCAGAGGAACTGTCTGGCAGTATATCAATGGTTGCTGCCCGCCAATCAGATGCAAGGAAGTGACGTTGCTGTATGACGTCACTTCCTTGCATCTGATTGACCGGCAATAGACATTAGTATAACGCTGACAGCTACACTGCACGGCACCGCAAATGATTAAATTGTAGTAAAGTCCTGCTGGCGTCGGGGCATAGAGCTGCAATCGTCACGGGCTGTAACAAGCAGGTACGTGCTCACAATCAGGACCCGCTGTGTCCTGGAAGCTGCAAGTCTCCTCCTTAGGAGACCGCAGCTGTCCGTTCCCGAGATCAGGGTTTGGAGCGCTGCGGTCTCCTTGCTGTGTTCTCCCTTGTAAGGATGCATGCGACTCCGCAGCATAAATTCACATGCTGCGGCCTCTGCAAGCCACAGCGCAGGTCAGTTTTCACTGCTGACTGCACAAGCACAGTGGGCATGGGGTTTTTAGAAATCCCATCCTTCTGCTTGTACTGTACATCGCAGCGTTTTGGACTCAGCTGAAACATGCTGCACCCAAAACTCTGCAAACACTGATCGTGGGAACACAGGGAACGGAGAAAAGGTGAGGAGAATTTTTTTTTGAGTATTACTAAAGGATGAGCACAATACCACAAGGATGAACACAATACCACAAGGATGAACACAGTACTGCAGGACACAATACTGCAGGGCATAAAAAGAGCACCATACTACAAGGATGGGCACAATACTGCAGGGCACGATACTACAAGGATGGGCACAATACTGCAGGGCACAATGCTAGGATGAGCACAATACTACTAGACACAATACTACAAGGATGGGCACAATACTACTGGGCAAAATACTACTGTGCACAATATTACAAGGATGAGCACAATACTACTGGGAACAATACTACAGGGCACAAGGATGGGCACAATACTAAAGGTCACAATACCACAAGGATGGGGGACATTACTACAGGCAACACAGATGGGGTACATCACTACAATTTGTTGGCTAAGATTACTATATTATGCTGCCAATTTTAAAACAATATTGAAGGAAGATGATAAAATTCAAAATAAAGCATTACATCTTTTTTTGCGCCTTTAAAAATGCATTTTATATATATATATATATATATATATATATATATATAAAATATATATTTTTATATATATATATATATATATATATATATATATATATATATATATATATATATAAAAAATGCATATATATATATATATATATATATATACACACACTTAACTAGAACAAAAGTGCAGGTTTGTTCTCATAAACAAGCAAAAAATGTTCAAAAGAAGTGATCCAAAGATGTATAGAAAAAAACATGGATTTATTAAAAATGTCACTTTGTCATGCGGCCCCTCTCATTATTATTTTTGTATATGCGGCCCATACACCCAGCTGAGTTTGAAACCCCTGGGCTAGATGATATTGTCAGCTATTGGGAGAAGAACAGCGAGATCCGACTCCAAACTGGCCTGGCGTCACTTCTTATCGTGGGGTTGGCTACGGGTGAGAAAAATATTCCTGCCCCT